>NC_056740.1:328099545-328155950 GCF_019279795.1 Protopterus annectens | reverse complement strand
ACACATACTACACATCATTTTAGTTTTAGTACATACAAATATTTCCTCAAAAATTCTGTTTTTCTGAATGCATGTAATTTCAACTGCCAGCATAATTCTTTTTTCTCCAAAACACCACTGACGTCCTATCTTCAAGCTCAGCCATCTCTACACTGTCCGGAATGATAAATTTAAAACCAGAATGTCTGGAGTGTTCTAGCAAGTGCAATGCAAGACCACCTGTAGCACTTCAAACAACCCAGGTACTTACTGATAAAAGCGAACTGATTTTATTTAGTTAAAGTTGCAAAAAATTAATTGTTGAGCTCTTTCGGTCTGATGAAGTTCTTTATATAATACAGAACTATGAAACTATTCACAAACACTTGGTTAAATATAACACCATATGGTCCTGTTTCAGATACTGCAATGAAACATTACCCCAAATTAATCACTAAACACTAGATGTTATGTTGTCCTATCTCGCCTTTATTCTTACATGTAGGTTTGGAGCCGATCCTTGGCTCCAACTATGCCGATTACAAAGCTCGAAATCTTTAAGTTGGCTCGTGGCAAGGAAGGTATCCCATAATGAGTGGTATCAATCCTCTGATCTCGTTTGCCGCTTTACGAGTTCAGAAGTGCTCTTCTTGGCTGTGACTAAGTTTAAACCTTTTTGTCTTCTCCAGTGTCCTCCGAGAAATCTGGACCTCCTGAAAAAAATTTCAAAAACCACCAAGGCTCGCACTTCATTGGCTCCACTGCCTTCAGAACCGATCGAGGTTGTGATTGATATGCCTGTATCAGCCCCAAGTACTTCAGAGCCAAAAAAGGATTCTGTAGCTCAGAGCCAGTCAGATATCCTACTGGTCTCCCCTACACTGAGATCACCTATTTTTCAGAGAGCTCGCTGTCTAACCCTTTCTTCCAGGTCCTGTAGGAGCCTATCGGATGCAGATGTGGAGAGGGTGCTGCGCAGACGTTTGAAGGCGCCAGGGCTGGCAAATTTGCTCTCAGCTCCTGCCCAACTGGCCTCAGAGCTGCCCAAGTTTTTGTCAACCACTACTTTTCCTCTGAGCCATTCCGGTCTATTGGAGCCAGAATATTCGCTTGCAGTAGAAACTTTGGCTCCGGCACCCCAAGTGGCTTTTTTTGGAACCAATCTTTGCTCCTACACTCTTGGCGCCATCCGTAGTGTCTAGGAGCCAAAGTTCACCAGTCTGCCCCGAGGGGGATTCTCGGACCCGAACCTTCTCCTACATCAGTGTTGGAGCCGATCTCCCTGGAGCCAGGGGCTACCTGTGCTTCTTTGTAACTGGTGGTGTCCTCGGCACTGGAGGAGTCTGTCTTCGAGCTGATGAGGAGTGTTCTGGCCAAATCTACAGCTTTAACCAAGGATGCTGATGTTCGTCCCCCAAATGTACCAGCCTCTGTCTTGGTGCCTCCCTATCCTCAGGACAGCAGAGATCTGCAGCCTCAGGAACATCCTCTGGGTGGTCCCCATTCTTCTGAGACCTCCCCAGAATACCCTTCTGAGGAGCCTCTTCAGAAGAAAACGTGCAAGATGAAGCATGTAGACTCCCCTGATGAGTCTGTCACCTCTGACACTGACCTCGAGGAGTCAGAAGGGTCCCCATGGTCGTCCTTTGATATCTCTTTTGTAGTGATCCTTGAGATCCTGAAACAGAGAGGTGGCTGGCCTACCATCACCCCTTCTGATGAGTCTGTGTACCTGAAGGCTTTTGGATCTCAACCTTCAGCCTCTTGGGTGTCTCCGCCTTTTGACGAGCTCATGGACTTGGTCAGTCGAAAGGCGTAATCCCCTGACACCATGGAGCCAGTCCCCAAGAGGCCAAACAAATTTCTCTCAGCCCCTAAGGAAAAGGATTTCTTGACAAAAGGTGTGCCCATAGATGCTATGGTGGTGGCAGCAGCCACCAAAAAGGAGCTTGCAGAGACATCCTCATCTGTCCATCCACCGAATAAGGAGTCCCGAACGATGAACAGATATGGGAAGCATGTTTTTTCTTCCGTGGCTTTTACCTTTAGATCGCTGAATTATCTTACCCATTTTACAAGGCTTCAGAGAGATCTCCTGAAGGAACTAGGAGATGCTCTACAAGGTACTTCAACTGAGGGGGTACCAGAAAAGGTTACCGCTCAGTTATCCACCTTAAACTCCATTGCGAACTCCTCTATGAGGCGGATATCATATGCAGCAGATGGAGAGGAGGACAGCGGGTTCAGGAGTTTCCCTGAGGAGACACTCCTGGATGCACTTGTGTAACTTTGCGGAAGTCTAAGTTTACCTTCACAAATGCCCCTTCTGATGGTTCCTCACTGTTTGGACCAAAGGTTAAGGATACACTCACCAGATACGCGCAGGAAGGCAAAACTCTGTCTCTGTCTCTCTCTCTCTCTCTGTCTCTCTCTCTCTCTCTCTGTCTCTCTCTCTCTCTCTCTCTCTCTCTCTCTCTGTCTCTCTCTCTCTGTCTCTCTCTCTCTCTGTGTCTCTCTCTCTCTGTGTCTCTCTCTCTCTGTGTGTCTCTCTCTCTCTGTGTGTCTCTCTCTCTCTGTGTGTCTCTCTCTCTCTGTGTGTCTCTCTCTCTCTGTGTGTCTCTCTCTCTCTCTCTGTGTGTCTCTCTCTCTCTCTCTGTGTGTCTCTCTCTCTCTCTCTGTGTCTCTCTCTGTGTGTCTCTCTCTCTCTCTGTGTCTCTCTCTCTCTCTCTGTGTCTCTCTCTCTCTGTGTCTCTCTCTGTGTCTCTCTCTCTCTCTGTGTCTCTCTCTCTCTCCTGTTGGAGTACGTTTTTCCATCCCTTCAAGACCCTATCCTAAAGGGTAGAAAGGTGGGAAGATGTGGTTCAAGAAGTCCCGGAGAGTTTTCTCAGGCTCACAGGGTCATTCCTTCCCCAGGGGCAGAGGGGGGAGGAAATAATGGTTGATGCCATCCTAGAGGCAGAGGGGATCCGCAGAACCAGGGCAACCGTGATTCTTTTCACGGACGTCCCCATCAGCGCTCCTGAAAGGAGGCCCAACTGTGCAACTCTGGAGCCAGTCGGGGGGGACGTTTATCTTTGTACCCAGAAGCCTGGCACAGTATCACAAAAGATAAGTGGGTACAAAACATAATATCCAGACAGCACTCCATACCTTTCTCCTACCCCCCTCCTCGAACCAGGAAAATCCCGGATGTTCCACCCAATCACAGGGGATCAAGCAAGCCCAGAGATCCAAAAGCTGCTAAACAAAAGTCATCCAAACCGTCCCCGCAGACCAGATAGGATTCGGAACTTACTCAAGATTCTTTAGTACCAAAAACAACAGGGGACTGGAGGCCCATATTGGATCTCGGCAAACTAAACAAATCAGTAAAGAAATCCAAGTTCCGAATGGTGACACTGCAATCTATACTTCCCCTTTTAGGGAAAGACAATTGGATGTGCTCGATAGACCTCAAAGATGCGTACTACCACATAAAAATGGACAGAGCACCGAGGAGTCCCTTGTTCTTCCGGCTGGGAGCCAGTCACTACCAGTTTTGTTCTCTGCCCTTTGGTCTCACTGCAGCCCCCAGAATGTTCAAGTGCATGGCAGTAGTAACGGCTCACTTGAGTCGTCTTGGATTCTGAGTGTTTCTATACCTGGACGACTGGCTCCTAACTGCCACCACCAAGCATCTACTTCAACAGCACAGAGACATGACTCTACAAATTTGTGCTCAGCTAGGCATTACAATAAACTTGCACAAATCTGCGTAGTTTCCCTGTCAGCATGTTACTTTTATAGGCACAGAAATGCACAGTTTCAATGATTGCACACCCTCCCACCGACAGAATTGCAAATCTCAAACAGATATTGCTTCTTCCCAAACACAAGGTCAAAGCAAAGATGGTGCTCAAACTACTGGTAACAATAGCCTCAACCATAACCTTGTTCCATTAGCCAGGATGCATATGAGAATCCTACAGTGGTTACTCTTCTCCCAGTGGTCGCTTCAGGAACTTCCTCTGTCTCACCCAATCATAATAACAGAAACTTGCAAGAAGGGTCTTTGTTGGTGGATTCAGTCTGAGTTAACCATTGGGAGACCATTCGTTCCACATCAACCTGTTGCTACTGTGACCACAGATGCTTCCCAGATAGGGTGGGGGGGGCATTACCTGGGAAAGGCAGTCCAAGGCATATGGCAAGAAGACGAGGCCCATTTGCACATCATTGTTCTAGAGATGGAAGCAGTGCTTCTGGTGTTGCAAGCACTCCACAACTCTCTTCCTCTAGGGAATATTACAATCCAGTCAGACAATATGGCAGTGGTATGGTATATGAACAAGCAAGGAGGAACCAGATCATACCCACTTTGTCGAGAGGCTTTGTGGGTTTGACAGTGGGCAGTATCTTCCCAACGCTTTCTAGTCGCAACGCACATCCCAGGAAAGTCCAGTGTGATAGCTAACAAGCTCAGCAGGGCAATTTCGATGCCTCACGAGTGGTCTCTGAATCGGAATGTAGCGGAAGAGTTCTTCTGCAAATGGGGCCAGCCTTGCTGCAACCTTTTTGCTATCCCTGTGAACGCCAAATGCAGCAGCTACTTTGCCCTGATCCCCCCTCCGGGAGAGACTGCGGGAGACGCACTTGTTCACAATTGGCCCTTGGGACTTCTTTATGCTTTTCCCCAAGTTATTTAGAAAGCAAAATCCTTGGGGAAACGAGATGATTCTCATTGCTCCATACTGGCCTCGTCAGATTTGGTTCCCCTTTCTCGGGTCTCATCTACTGGAGAATTCATGGATTCTGGACCCAGTTCCAGACCTGCTGACACATATGTCAGGAATGTTCTGTCCCTCTTGCCACACCCTCAACTTGTCAACTTGGCTGCTCCACTTCCAACCTTAGTCAGACTTCAGGATTTCACTCTAGCAGTAAAACATATCTTGATATCCTCTCATAAGCTTTCTACCAGAAAACCATATGCTAGTAAATGGAAAATTTTTCTTTTTGGGCGCAGAAGAGAAACATAGATCCCTTCACTGCCCCAATTTTTTCAGTTTTGCATTTCCTTTCAGAACTTTTCCAACAAGGCTCAGCCACTGCCACAATTAAAGTTCAGCTAGCAGCTATCTCCAGTTTCCACTTAGGACAGCATACGCCTAACGTGATGGCACATGGATTGTGTAAAGCCTTTTTGAAAGGCACTTCCGTACTGAGACCTCCCTTTAAAGAACCTGTCCCTCCTTGGGATTTACATTTTGTCCTTTCGCACTTAAACCTCACCACCCTTTGAACCTTCATTCACTAGTGATTTAAAATTCCTCTCTTGGAAAACTATTCTTCTGGTAGCCATAACCTCAGCTACAAGCACTTTCAGTCGAGCCTCCTTATTTGATCTTCCATAAAGACAGTGTTTCTCTTCGAACTAACCCATCCTTTGTCCCTAAGATTTGCTCCCAATCTAATATTAACCAAACAATTGAACTTCCTGTATTTTTCCCTAACCATACCAACAAGGCAGAATACAGACTTCACCAACATAGGTTCATTGGTAGGGTACTAAGCTATCGGCCCAAGGGCCTACGTAAGCCTAGCAAGCAAGGTTCCATAGCTTACACCAGCCAAGAAAGTTATTTTCCTATGCCACTGTCCAGCAGAGAGACAGAAGTGATCCCCGGGGTGTATTTCCTATTTCCCATCCACTCATCAAGATTTTTCTTGAGTGCTAATGAAGAACTTTGCTTGACTTAGATGGGTAGCCTGTTTCAGAGTATAGGAAGTCTCTGGGACAGGAATCTATCCCTCCAGCGTGTCCTGTTTATTGTGGTGACAAGGTTTAGGTCCCTAGAGCATGTAGCTCGGAGGGACTGGGATTTCTTTAGGTATAGCATGTCCAACAGCTCTGGGTTTGACATAGCTTTATGTGTTGGGCAGAGATCACCTTGGAGTAGGCAATATGCTACGGAGTAAAGCTGGAGTTTTTTGAGGCAGTCAGTGTAGGGCATTTGTTTGAGGCCAGTAATCCTCTTTTTGTGAGGTACTTCTGTGACCTTTCCAGCTGCTGCAGATGTCTTGTGAGGTACATTCCAAAAGGGGCGTTGTACTCTGTAATGGGTCTAATGAGTGACGAGTAGAGGGGAACAATGACCTCTTTTTTTTTTTTTCTGGATGAGAACCCTTTTATGATGAGGTGTGCCATGTAAAAGGACTTCCTGACTACTGTGGCGATGTGACTATCAAAGGAGAGACTACTGTCCACCTGGGTCCCAAGGTCTCATCACGCATTCGGTGTTAAGTAGATTGCTGCCTATGTTGTAGTTCATGGGTACAGAGTTTTTACCAAAGGGGATGACACTGCACTTTTTGGCATTGAGCTTGAGGCCATGGCTCTGACACCAGGCATCTGTCTCAGTGAGGCCCTTCTGTAGGATGTCCACATCATTTGGGGACTTGACTATGGCTCCTAGTTTGTAGTCATCTGTGAACTTCAAGTAGCGGAGGCCTTCTGTGTTAGCCTGTACTTCAGAGAAGTAGATACCAAACAGGAGAGGTCCCAGGACGGAACCCTGTGGTACTCCAATTGTCACTGCTTTGAGGTCAGATTTGGAGTCTGCAACTTTTACAGTGTGGGTTCTGTCAGTGAGCCAGTTGGCAACCCATCTTGTGATGTAGGGATTTATACCTAGTTTAGTGAGTTTAGCTATAATTCCAGAATGGGGGGATGGTGTCGAAAGCCTTGGCGAGGTCAAGATAGGATGTGTGAACCATCTTATTCTCATCCACAGCTTTGGTGACTGCCTCAAAGAAGTCGCTCAGGTTCAGGAGGCATGATCTGCCTTTCACAAACCTGAACTGGGTGGGATCCAGAGTTTGGAGGTTACCAATGTCTTTGTTTATGAGTTCCATGATACGTTCCATGGCCTTGCAGACCAGGCTCGTCAGGCTAATAGGTCGATAGTTCCTGGGATCAGTGGTGGCTCCCCCTTTGTGGAGTGGGATAACTGGTGCTGTGCGCCATTCAGTGGGCACAAAGCCTGATGCGAGGCTGTTACTGAACATGGTGCTTAAGTGGGGAGCCAGTTCGTTCTGAAGTTCGTGTAAAATGCAGCCTGGGATGTTGTCTGGTCCCATGGATGTTGTGTTTTTGGCTTTAGAGAGTGCAGCTTTTACCTGCGTAGTTGTGATTACAGTAACTCTGCATTCTTCCTGTATAGATATGGTGATGTACATAGGCAACTGAGGTTCTATCTCCACAGCACTAAAGTCAGGAAGTCAGATCAGTTATTCGTATCATTTTCGGAGGCAAGAAAGGCTATGCCAGTCTCTAAAATCACTTTGTCTAATTGGCTTTCTAACTGCATAACTTTTATATACTCTTCTAGTAACAAGGAACTCCCCTTCAAAGTTAGAGGTCATGCAACCAGATCAGTAGCAACATCCACTACCTTTCAAGCCAGGATAATTTTATTACTCATTACAAAGTTGACTTTGCCTCTAGGGCCAGAGCTTCCTTTGGTTCCATGGTGCCTAGAGTGTATTCCCGTGAGCCATCCGAGAAAAAGGTGCTAGGGGCATTGTCCCACATGTAAGAATGAAGGTGAGATAGGACAACAGAACATAAAGAAGTTATGTACTCACCATAACGTTCTATATTTTATTGACCATTTCGCCCTTCATTCTTATGAACCCACCCACCCCTGTCCATACAGTCCTAGAGGACCTGGTAGAAAATGTTGTTCTTTATGTTGGAGATCTTTCACTATTTTCTCCTTTACCTGAGAGTACAGTATAACTGTTTTCTATTATAGTTAGCAGCAAACAAGATCTGAGGATTGATACCACTGCATTATAGGATAGCTACCCTGCCCTGAGCCACCTTGGAGACTTCGAGCTTTGTAATCGGCCAAGTTGTAAGAATTAAGGGTGAGATGGACAACAAACATAGATTGTTATGGTGAGTACATAACTTCTTTTTCTTTTTAAAAGACCCTTTTACATTAAAATCCACCCGAGTTCACACAACCTAATTCAGACACCTCCATGTTTCAAGCATTAAAATACTTCAATTTTAACACAGAATTTATTGAGACAGAGTTGTTCAACCTTGGATGACTTATGGCTTCTATTCTTTATTGCTGCTTTAATTCACGTTTATTCAGATGTTCATCCATGACCTAACACCTTGAATCCCTGCATGCTTGATTGATTACTAAAAACCCAAACTTATGATCTCTAAATTGTTGGATGCATCTAAAATGCATTCGTAACTTTGCCATTTTTTACATGCAATAAGTGTTCGTAAATTCTGCTTTTTTAGCCTTCTGCTAGTCTTTCCTACATAAAATGCGGGATATTTGCAGCTGGCTAAATAAACCACTCATTTCAAATTACATGTATAATGTTTCTTGATGTAATATACTTTGCCTCTTAGTTTTAGATTATCCATTATTTTGTTAGGCGGACATTGTGAGCAGTATCTGCATTTAAACATCCTGTTTTTAGTAGTAATCCAATCACAATCCAGTTTGCCTTGATCCAAGCAATCCTTAAATGACTCGTCTTCCCTGCAATACTATGATTGGTTTGTCCCCCATCTTATTGAATATGGAACCATCCATTCTAAAAATGTTCCAATTGCGCATTAAATACTCACTCGTTTGAAGAGCTACAGGTGGTCTTTCATTGTTGTGATATTCCTGTGGTTACCAGTTTGTTCTATGGTGTTTTAATAAGGCGTTCTTCTGGCATTTACATCTGATGTCTGAAAGATAACCCAAGATCCTCCATTTCAGTTTATTCAGTCTTACCCACCTAAAATGCAGGGCGGTCATTGCAGAGGACTAGTGTTCATACCACAGGGAAGGTGTGATGAGACTGACCATCATTGACTTGAAAATGTATGTGAGGAAGTTGAATTTGAAACTTGCCTTTCATGAGAAAAATTACATGGAGGAAAATAAACCCATCGAAGAAAAAAAATTAAAAGACCCAGTAGTTTTTTTGCCCCCCACTGCATCTCACACTTACAGCCTTCAAGACAAAATGCGAGCTCAACATCAGAAAGGCTCTCACAAAACATCAAAACGTAAGTTTTATAATATTTCAAACGATAAGATATTCCACTTAAAAATTTGAGTAATGATAGAACTAGATGTGTTATGAAGGCTGAAAAGGGTGGGGGCATACTAGTTACAGATACTGACAGTTATGTAATGAAATGAGAGAACATGCTGTGAACACACAAGTTTTATTCTAAGCATTCCTTTGAGGAGGTTAAAACTGCATGTATAGAACATAAAGATAAGCTAACCACAATGCTTAATGAAGAACTTAATAGTGAAAACTTTTTTGAGTATTTGAACACTCATCACCCCAAGTTACTTTGCTTTTTTGGAATTACTAGACGCCATAAGTATAAGAAAGATCCACTTTACAGACCTGTTATTGCAAGTGGAGGTTGTATATCAAAGGTCACTGCTATATTTTTGGATTTTATTCTACAGCCTCCTGCTGAAAAGAACTCATATTTTATTTTATATTCACTTGATTTTTTTAGGAAAAATAGTGTATGTGAGTGAACAAAGCCAATTGGTAACTGTTGACGATGAAGCATGTACTGTATTGAAGCAGCTACAGAGGTTTATTGCAGAAGTAACAGTGCTACACAAGGGCAAAGTGAACACTTGGGAAAGCTAATAAACTTGGTGCTGAGATACAGTTTTTTTAGTTTCAATATGTAGGCTTACAAAAAAATAAGGGGGATAGCCATGGGTGCAGCTTTGGCCCATAGCCTGGCCAGTAGCCTTAGACAAGTGGGAGGGGAAGTTGTACAGCAAAGTGAATACTGTAGATTTATGACCAGCTATTGATAAAGTATTCATAGTTTAGCAAGGTGGGAAATCTAAACTGAGTTTATCCATTACATCAGTGATTCCACCTCCTTCCTGAAATGTACCACTTCTATCAGCTCAGTGTAGTTCCTTGATGTGACTGTCAGTATTGATAAACACAGAGGAAGATTAATTAGCAACTTATACAGAAAGCCAACAAGAGTGAACTACTTAGTTCAGAGACAATATGGATCCAGTAAAAACTAAGCACATTGTAATAAAATCACAAGGCTACAGATTAGCAATGCATTACCACAGATTTGGCCCCTTTTCTCAAAAAATATGAATGATCTTGAAAATGATTTTGTAACTAGAGGATGTTAATCAAACATGTTGCATATGATCCTGGATGCCATTAGAGATGCTAAAATTAACAACGACCCTATATGGAACAAGGTCTTTTTGTAGAATTATGCAACAAGGACACCCTAACAGAAGAGAAGTAAGGACAGTTTCATTCTAACTTGCACCTGGGATTTCAGTACAATTGAAGCCATTATTAAGGAGAACTGGGCCATCCTCACTAACATTCGGTAGCTTGTAAGGGTTTTAGGCCCGCACCCTACTTTTGTATGAGTAGAAGCATATGTAGCTGTGTGGAAAAGAAAAAAAATAAGAAACACCAGGATGGCATGAGCACTAAAATCTATGGGCCACCTTAGTGCACCTTCTGTGAAAACTTTAGCAGGTGGTAACTGTAATACTGAAAGTTGTATATAGGGCCATGCATAATGACTACCCCACATTTTATGTGGGTAAAACTATATGAATAAACTGAAAAATAGGTCATTTTTCTGACATCAAATGTAAATCCCAGAACACTTTAATCAAAACACATCAGAACACCCTAGACATTCTGGTTTTAAATTTATCATTCTGGACTGTGTGGAGATGGATGAGCTTGAAGATGTCAATGGTGTTTTAGAGAAAAAAAATTATGCTGGCAGTTGAAATTGAATGCATTCAGAAAACCAGGACTTAACTACTGTTGCTGTATTAAGAGTGTGTTAAATGTACATAAACTGCCAGACAATCTGTAAAGTTTTTTTACGGAATTTTTGAGGAAATATTTTTATGTAGTAAAAATAAAAACTGTTGTGTAGTACCTGTCTAAATATATATATATATATTTAATTTAACCTCAATTTTGCTTTGCATCACACCGGAGATGTAAATGGCACATTCAAAATGCACATTTTTTCATGCCACTATTACCATGATGCATTAGTATGAAGTATTGGTATAATCCCCCCCATTTAGCATACTGGTGCACATTCATGCACACACCTGCATACATTTATAAATTACTAGTTTACTCCACTGTTTTTATACTGGTTTTCATTAAATAAACCTGTTTTGGGGGCTTTAAACATGGAAACTTCATGACAGTTTTTTTTTTAACTGCAAAACACTGATGTGTTTTTTCTGAGCTTTAAAATATTTTTTTCTGAAATGATTTTTTTCCGAGCTGTAAATACGTTTTTATGTACACTAATACATATTAGATGTGATTAGAGAACTATATATTTATAGTGTTCTAGTTGGATAACATTTATGGTTAGATAACTGTGTGTTTTCTTATCAATTTAGTTAACTCTCTTTACTTATCTATGTATCTGATTTTAGTTTTTGTCACAGATCTGATGAAGGCTTTATTTCGTTAGTTAGCCAAAAACAATTTTAGTTAAGTCCGTCTTTATATGTGTATGTTATGGTTTTCTTAATACCGGATTTGGGAATGTGGGGTGCAAATAGTGTTTTCCTTAACTAGGATTTAGTTTGACCTAATCAGTAGTAGTGTGAGGGTGGGGTGGGTACTTATTGTTCTAAAATGTGCTTTTCACAGCCCTGTTTAGATAGTTTGCCTTGAATATGCTGGTTTACAATTAAACAATACGCATATTTTCCACACCTATTTCTAAGTGTATAAAAGCTGATATGTTTAAAATTGTCAAATATTTCTGATTTTGGTTACTGAGGATTGCTTGTCTGTGACAAAGACTTGTTGCTTTGGAACACTACCTGGTTTTCATGATTTTGTGAGAATTATTGTGACTGAGCTCATCAATGAAGTTTTAAGACCACTAGTTTTTTTTTTTTTTTTTTTAACAAAGTACTAGTTTGGCTGCCTTTTAAAACTGATCTTAATGACTGTGTAGACACAAATTTACACCAGGGTTATCATGTGCAGCCCTTCTCGATTTGGGAGGTGAGCACTATTAAGTGCTTGAAATGGGTGGCAACTTGAGAACTTTTAAGTTTGTCTGTTAAAGTATATATGCCTAAGTATCTTATGGCTCCCATGATCACTTGCCTTGTATATTCATATGTTCCTAAAAGAGAGTCAGTTTGGAACATATGTACTCAAGATCCTGATGTGTCAAATTTCAGTGGAATGTTATCTGTGGTAAACAGTGGTAGTGTTAGATTTACCAAAGGAAACTATGCTGCATTTTTTGGTATTGTGGGTAAGCCTATGATTAATAAATACATCAAGCATTTGTTTGGTCCAACCCTTGGTGGAGAATTTGAATATTACAGTGAGACATAACTGCTCCCTGTTTGCAGTCAGCAAAATTGATACCTGTAATCCTTTGATATTGACTTTTAAGCCACAGAAATATTAGAGGAGGGCACCCATGACAAAGCCATGTGGGATAGTACTTGGGATTTTCTGTCGAACAAATACCCTGACCTTAACAGACAGCAAATTACTGACTAGCAAACTCTTTGGTTAATACCAAGTTGTGAATTTTTCAGTAGTCCTGGCATGGATAGATAGTGTCAAAGGCCTTAGCAAGGTGCAGGTAAGCAGTATAGACTGACTGCTCCGTATCCATGGCCTCTGTAATCCTTTCAAAGAGCACTGGCATGATCTGCCCTTTCCAAAGCCAAACTGGTGTGTATGCAGGAATATAAAGTCACACATCATAGTTTGCTAGTCCATCTACAATACATTCCATAATTTTGCAAATAATCCTAGTGAGACTAATAGGCATGGAATTCCCAGTGTCCAGTAGAGAGCTCATCTTTATGTAAGGGCATGACAACTGCCATTCTCCACACTTCAGAGGTGTAGCCAGTGGAGAGACTCAGGAAAGTTGATGGTGGGAATTTAAACTTGTCGAAACAACATATCCATGGATATTGTCACAACTTTTTTATTGTAGAAAGTGCCAAAATAATTTGGGATAAATTGATCTCTGGTGGGAGTGTGAGTGGGGAATGGAGGGGGCAGAGGGGAGGGTGAGAATTGATCTCAAGAGAAGGATATGAGGTCACAAAGAAACAATGGGGGGCTATACATATGTCTTCCATGCAACTATGTTGCTTATTTGGAAGTGTTTACGTAGTTACTTTGATACCCCAAGTAGATTCCAAAGAATTTTCCTTTGGTAGACTGCCAATGTTGGAGGTGCAATGGGGAAGAACGAGGTAGGAACATATTCCCTGGAGTGTAATGAGTTGGCAGACTTCAAAGATTCCTTGCAGACTACTCTCAGAGATACTGGGTGAGCAAATTGGTGAAACTGTGTTATAGAATCGGAATTGCCTATACAGAGTAAGGCCTTGCTCAGTCTAACTATGGTGGCTGCCAAAAAGCAATTACTAGAAAATAGAAATCTGTCTCTAACCCAACTGTAGTAGAAGTGGTGAATATAGTAACAGAGATGAAACAACTGGAATTAGGATCTTTAGAAAAGGATAGAACAAAATTACATTGAAAAACGGGGAGTTGTAAGAATAATGCATGCAGAGGAGGAACAAGGTTTAAAAGAGGGCAAGATCTGAATGAGCAATGTAATGCTTGACTGACAATGACTGGATATATTACAAGTGATGTATAATGTTTACAGCTAAAATTGTGTCAGTATAGTTTGTTTTCATTTATATAAAAGTCTGGTTGCCTGTGTCACATGACTCGTGATAATTTAATAAACAATGTTTCGGGATATTTTTTTTTTGTTTTGGGACCTTAAATATATAGCTGTGAGATGATATATCTTTTTTAAACTACCAAATTGCCTTTATTAATCCAGACTAACACCCCCATCTTTACCCCCCCCACCTAGACTCTTAACCCAACTATACTACCGCCACTACTAACCACAGTCAGAAATAGCTAGTTGTCTTTACATACTTTAACATCTTGTCTGACAACTTAGTTTCTTGTCGTGTATAATATTAGTAACAATCTTAACTTGCAATATTTACTGCATATACTGTGGTTAATCAATATCTTGTTGTATTAAAGCCAACAACCTGTAATGTTTACTATTGCTGCAACTTTGTATCTCTATTTATCATGTACATGATGTGGAGCTTTTCTTCCCGGGCAGCCGCTGAAAAAGGACCTGCGTCCAATCGGAATTCCCCAGTAAACAAATGTAAATAAATAAAATAATTAGAGAGCAAGATGTATTTATAAAACACGTTAGAGGTATGCCATATAGTGGTACTACATACATACAGTAAATTCCAAGAGATCATTTTGTTAGTCACGCACAGTAAAAAAGAAAAAATGGCATCCAACATCTGAAAAAGTTGCTGCACCAAGGCTTCTGGATTAAAACAGTCTGTAATACACAAAAAATACTAAGATACTTGCATCTCTGAAAGAAAAGGATGTGGGATAAAGGATATGAAAATAGAAAAAGCAAAGCCACTATGACCTGGATTTATGATGCCACAGGAGTCCAAGTTGTCTATTAAAATGGTAGATTTCAACAACTTGCATTGCACATCTGATTATTTTGCTGACTCAGCCTTAAATGCATTGTTTTTATCCTTAAATTGATAAGTGAATTCAAACAGTTTAAATTCATCCAAGCACTCTGTGAGCGTCTGTCTAAATTTGTTCTGCATCTTAATGTAATATTATTACCAATGATTGTGCTGGCTGTAGTTCAGCACTGACATCAGATTGGCATGCAGCTGTAATCTGCTCATATTCCCAAGCAGATGCTCATATGCCTCACAAGAAGCTGAAGTGTGGTTAAAAAGTATTTGTTGCTTGCTGAGATATAACCAGCTGTAGCTATCTGTCATACTGGTGGGTCACAACTATATCATATCATCCTACCTTTTGTTGTGTTTGCCATGAGGGAGTAGGTTTAATTTTAGGAACCACATTTGTCTTTAGGTATGTGTTTTGTATCTATTTATGTACACAGTAAACCCTGAGCTACTTTTGCAAGTGGAGTATGCCAAATTCTTTTGAAGAACAGCTGATGTATGTGGGACCACCACTTTCTGGCAAGGAGCTTTCTTTCTGAAGCAGTTTACTTGTATTTTCACATTACTGACTCTGTTTTCAGAGTACTTGTGCCTGTTGCAAGTCTGGAATGAATACATTTTCCGATATAGGCAAACAGATGTATCTGTATATATTTTGTGTGTGTGTGTGAGTAGAGTGTAATTTTATATCACTAACTGATCTTTCTGCTACATTCTTCTGGTATAATCTTCCCATTTTATCCTGCTGTCCTCTTGTTTAGAGTTAGAGAGCAGGCAATTTTGATGTTCTGTTCTCATTCTTAACTCTGGTTTGGGCTGGTGTGATGCTTTGGCCTGTAGCTTGTGTCTTTGTTGGTTTGGGTGAGTTCAGGATTTACAAGTGTATTCATCTGATCACTTTTCATAAACTCCTCAGACTTAAATAAATTTTCCCCAAATATAGAAGATTGCTTGTGACTCCCTATACTCAAATCAGGAGGTATGGCTGCACACTCAGTCTCCTTTAAGCCTTTATCCTTTTTCTTAATACTGTAAGAAAGCAGTACAGCCCACGGGTTTGTTGATAGCACAGGCATTGCTGCATGCTCATTGACCTTCTAGGCTTGAGCATGCTATAAAAGCTGGGTCATGTACACTGCTGAGTGCCTTATTGCTCTTATATGATTTCTTTTTTGCAGTTGGAATTTTACATTTGCTAGTTTATGCATTATAAGTATATGTTTTGTAGTGTGTTTTAATGTAGGTTGTTCCATCAATTCTAATTGTTGTGCAGGGTTATAATATTTCAAAAATGTAGAATTTTGCTGTTATCAAACTGTTGGTGAGGTTGTGCATTTGTAACTATCATCTCACCGTCCTTTATGCAAGTAATGTTTTGTTTGTATATAGGGCCTAGCCTTGCACGTATGTGGGAACATTGGTAACTAGCATCATTGTATTGACTCTATGTCCGTCCCCTAATGAGGGCTACAGCTCGTTTGTCCTAGGAAGTGTACTACATCTGTACCCTTCCTTCAAGATATTGTTGCAGTAAACATCCCTCTCTGCTCCTTCCTTCCACCTAGGATAGGCCAGCTCAGTTTCCCCTGCCAGAATTGTCATGTTCCTGAGCCACTAATTGAATTTGGGTTGCTGTATACTTCTATGCCACCAGCACTGGCTGGCTTGTTGAAAATTGGAGCTCAAAATGTTAAAATCTGATGTCAGTCTTCATTTATCCTTTACCTTTGGGTACAATTCCGATCCTTGGAACCAGCTCTGCCGTTACATAGCTCACTCCATCCAAAAACCCTCGAGCTAGGGCTCTACTCACAATGTCCCTCTCCATATTACCTCCAATCTCGTTTGCCACTCTTGTCGCAAGACGTGTCAGACATTTTCTCTCGCAGCCAAGTGAAGATTTTTTGTATTTTTCAGCTTTAGTATGTTTTCTTCCTTTTATTTATGTGTGTGTCTCTATTGGTTATCCTTGCTACCCACTTTATCGAGTGAGTGTTTTTCTTCTTACCAGTTGGTAATCTTTCCAATAGCATTGTTAGTATCTTTCCCTCTCTTTTACCTCCTTAAGTAACTTAGCCTACCATTGTTGATAGAGGCACACAAAGGAAGAAAGCCTCTGTGTGTGTGTGTGTGTGTGTGTGTGTGTGTGTGTGTGTGTGTGTGTGTGTGTGTGTGTGTGTGTGTGTGTGTGTGTGTGTATTTGTTGACATCTTGTTTTTTGTTTGGTTAACCTGTCAACATGGTCAAGAAACCAAAAGTCGCTATGGGTTTTGAGCAGTGCTAGGACTGCGGTTGGAAGATGCCCAAGTCCGATGGGCATTCTTCTTGTCTGTTGTTTAGGCCCAGCTCATCTTTCTCAGGATTGCTGTGTCTGTCAAGCTTTCAGTACCTGGGCTTTGAATGTAAAAATAAATTAATCCTAAAAGGATTGATTAAGTCATCTTTTTGAGGAGGTTTTATCCAAGACAGGCTCTTCTCCCGAACCAAAAAAGGCCACTTGGTACCAACATCTCCTATGGTTCCAGTGGCTAAGAAGCATAACACTTCCACACCTACTGCTTCCATGGAACCGAAGGCTAAGGTTCGCAAACTGTCAGAACCGACAACGTCCTTAGCACAGTCTTCTACGGCATCACAAATCTCAATGCCATCTTTGTTACTGACTTCCTTGGCATCCTGGTAGGTACTGGCATCTCCATCTACAGACTCTGGAACCTCCTATCAGTGCTGAAATCCAGTATGGCTACCCCCAGGACAAGGTATTCTCCCTCCATTGACCCCTTTGTCAGACAACTCCCTAGCCCTTTCCTTGAAAGACCACAATCCCCCTCAGGTTTATCTGTCAGATCCTCCAGGAGTCTTACCAAAGTCGACTTTGTGAGGCTGGTGCATCAGCTCCTAGTGGCCAAGGGTCTATCTGTCTCTTCCTAGACCCCTCTCCCTTCCGGAGCTGGGGCATTTTCTCCCAGGACTCCACCAATTCTTCCTCCTCTAATCTCCTCTGAGGGCTTGGAGCCCCCTACTCCAATCTCCCCTGTTCCAGCTGTCCTGGTGCTGGCAGTCCTTTCTCCTTCAATTCCAGGACCTGTCTCGACTTCCTCGGTTCCTTTAGGAACCGACTGACTCCTGGGGCCATAGCTCTGCTATCGGATCCAAGAGTTTCGGATCGGCTCCAGTTTATTCAGTCGTCATTTACTCTTGGAACCTCAGCAGACATGGGCTCTTCCTCTGCTCCTACTTTGGAGGTGGGTCTATTGGGGTGGAGTGTGACCTCTGTTCCCAGATCATCCTTCTCTGTTCCGGGCTCCCATTCCTCTTTGTGGGGGGCCTGCCTTCCAGGTTATGGAGAGGGCACTGGCCTCTGCAGGCTCTCAGCTGGCCCTTCTGTGTTGGAGTTTTATCTCAAGACTTGTTCTTGCCCAGTGCTTGCACCAACTTCCACGCCTGGACAGCAGGTGCCAAACCTGCAAAATAGACCTGCACAGGGCCCTTCTTTCGAGTCCTTCTCAGAAATTCCAACTGAGGAGCCACCCCAGAAGAAGTGTAAGAGGAAACACAGACTTCGATGATGGGAGGGTTCCCCCCAGGCACCCCCGGAAGACATCTCCTTCAGAGACATTCTAGAAATTCTAAAACAGAGGGGTAACTGGAAGCCCAAAGACCCTTCCTCTGAGGAGTCCGTCTACCTGCAGGCTTTTGGTGCTTACCCATCTACTTTGTGGGTGATCCCTCCCACCGACTATCATATTAAACTGATTGTGCAGTGGGGTTGGAAAGCTCTTGATTTCGTAGAGCCAGTTCCCCGGAGACCTGACAAAATACTATGTGCTCCAGAGGATGACCAGCATTTGGCAAAGGGTTAGCAGTCGATGCTATGGTGGTGGCAGTGGCCACCAAGTAGGAACTAGCTGAAGAAAGTTTCACTGTTCACCCCCCCCCCAATCAAGAGTCCAGGGTGATTGGACAGATTCAAAAAGCGGGTCTATGCTTCATTGATCTTCGGGATAAGGTCTTTGAACTTTATGGCACATTTTACTAGGCTCCACAGGAATCTTATTAAGGAGTTATCAGATACTGTAGCAGGAGCTGTGTCTGAGGAGGTCCAGGATAAAGTGGCCTCCCAGCTAGCCACCCTGGAGTTTATTTCTAACTCGTCCATGAGTCTTATTGCTCATGCAGCCAAAGGGACAACTAGGACAGCAGGTTTAAGCACTGCCATTTGGCATCACACCTGGATGCACTTGTGTGAGTTTGCCGAGCTATTTAAGTCTTCCTTTGTTAATGCTTCTTTTGACGGATCTTCTTTATTCGGCCCCAAAGTCAAGGAAACTCTAGCCAGGTGTGAGATGCCCCCATCTGCTTTGGGCATACGTTTTTCTGCTCCACAATGGTCCTTCTCTAGGAATCAGAGGAGTGGCAAGATGTGGTTCAAAAAATCTCGGGTCCCTTTTCAGGACACACATGATGGGCAGCTCCCCTCTGGGCAGAGGGGGAAGCTCCAATGGAAGCTGCTGACCCCATGGCAGAGGTGGCCTGCAAAATCAGGGTTTCAGAGATTCTTTCTCTGGGCAACCCTACCAGTGCTCCTGAAAGGTGGCCCGATTGTTTACCTCTGGAAGCAGACTGGGGAAGATTTTCTCTGCAGTTAAGAGCCTGGCAGCAAATAACTTTGGATGTTATGTGATCCTATCTCGCCTACATTCTGACTGATGGGTTCGGAGCCGATCCCTCGGCTCCGACTCGGCACGCTTATGCCAAAGAGCGAAGTCTCTTATTGGCTGAGCTTACTATATCCCAGGATGCACCACTACCAGTCCCCCAGATCTCGTTTGCCGCTAACTAGCGAAGACGTGGTCTCGAGCTGGCTGAGCTGAGTAGTAAATTTTACTTACTTTTTTCTGTCAGAAAATTGTTTTTCCTGTCATAAAAAGCTGTTTTAACAGCTACTTTGTGCTTTGTGTAGTGATTGAAAGTTTTTTGTGGAAACTTGTTGAGTGATTGGGTGTTGTTGCTGATTTCAGGCCTCCTTTATCTGTAGGGCCTTTCCCGGTCAGTTAACCCCTCTCAAACTTTTGGGATTTCAGATCCCCTTGAGTTTCTTGTTGTTCGGATCGGCAGTAGAGTCAGTTAAGCAGTTGAATTTGGATTGTGTGTTCTTACTGCATTTTGGTCAAAATGTCTCAAAATCCTAGGCCTTCGGGCTTCAAAAAATGCACCAAATGTAATTTTAAAATGTCAATCACAGATGACCACTCTCTCTGTGTTTATTGTTTGGGTGCAAAACATTTACAGGAGTCATGCAGCGTGTGTCACGCTTTTTCCTCTAGGGTCCTCCAGGAGAGGAAAAATAAGCTTATTCTGAAAGGCTTAATCAAACTCTCCTTCGAAGAAGCTCTAGCATCCTCTCCTTCTCCAACCAAAAAGAAGAAGGCGTCGGCTCCGACCAGTCCGTCGGATCCGGCCGCCAAAAGACCTAGGCAGGCTTCTCCTTCGGCTCCAAGGACTTCGGAGCCGAGGGCGGAACGGTCTGCCTCGATGCCACCAGTCTCGACTCCTCGGGCTTCGGAGCCGATGGCTGGGGCATCGAGAGGCGGGTCATCTTCGTCAGCTCCACTGGTCTCGGTGCCGACTAAGGTTGCCCGCTCAGACACTTCCTCCTCGGCGCCGAGGTCCTCCTCGGCACCGATGGAATCTACTGTGGGTATTCCCTCGGCGCCGATAATCATCGAGTCGCCTCGGAGCCGGTCCCCTAGTCCTTTGGGGCCGTTGGAGAGACCTTCTCGAACCCGTTCAGTATCCTCTAAGTCCTCGAGGATGTCGGATTCGGATATAGACAGGGTGCTCCAAAGACTGTTCCAGTCCCCAGTCTTTCAAAAATTTGTTTCGGCTCCGACCCAGTTGGCTTTGGAGCCGATAGCCCATGCCCATCCCATGGCTGTTCCTCCTCTGACCGCTTCGGCTCCGTCGGAGCAGATGCTGTTGGAGCCGGTGGAGATCTTAGGGTCGGCTCCGACCCTTACTCCAACCCGGGCCTTCGGGTCCGAGTTTGGTACACTGACTTCTTCGGCTGGACCCGGGGGTGATGTTTCGGGACCTATGCTTTCGGTTCCGAGCCTCCCCCTCGGTGCTTCGGCTGCGGGACTTCCGTCGGCTATCATGGCTCCGGGGTCCGGACACTCCCAGGATTCTGGGGGTCCGGCTTTCAGAGCCATGAGGAGTGCCTTGGCCAAGTCTTCTTCGGCCATCTCTCCGGCTTTACCGGCACCTTCCTGGGCGTGGAGACTGGGTCTTTGGCAGTTCCCCTGTCCGTAGTCAGCGGAGCCCCTGGGCCTGAGGTTACCCCCATTGGGGTTCCCCTCCTCCTGAGGGTTCTTCGGAGTTGTCTTCGGAGGAACCCCCAAGGAAGAGATCGTGCAAGAGGAAGCACGTGGACTCCCCCGAGTCTATTACATCGGACACTGATCTTGATGATGCAGAGGGGTCCCCGAAGTCGTCCTCGGATGATGTCTCATTTGCAGACATCTTAGAGATCCTCAAACAACGAGGTGGCTGGATATCCAAACCCCCCTCTGCTGATGAGTCAGTGCTCCTCAAGGCCTTTGGGGCTCAGCCCTCCGCCTCCTGGGTGTCTCCGCCCTTTGACGAGCTTCTGGATTTAGTTTGTCGAAGGGTGGGAACATCCAGATACCGTGGAACCAGTCCCTTCTCGTCCAAATAAATTTTGTCTGCTCCCCGAGAAGGAGTTCCTCACTAAAGGCGTGGCTGTAGATGCCATGGTGGTGGCATCTGCTACACAACAGGACGTGGCAGAGGCTTCAACGTCCGTCCATCCTCCTAATAAGGAGTCTAGGAGCATGGACAGGTGGAAGCGCACCCTGACTTCAGCGGCCTTTACTTTAAGGTCTCTGAATTATTTGGCACATTTTACCAGGCTTCAGAGGGATCTGGTCAAGGAGTTGTCAGATTCCCTCTCGGGTAACCTACCTGAGCAGCTAGCCCAGTCGGTTAGCTCTCAGCTGGCTATCCTTACGTCAATTTCTAACTCGTCCATGAGGCTCATTTCCTATGCGGCCGAAGGCGGGTAGAGCGGCAGGCACAGGCGTGGCTCTCGGAGACAAGCCTGGCTCCGCTTGTCAGTTCGGAAGCCTTCAAGTCTTCCTTCGCCGCTCCCTTTGATGGGTCCTCTTTGTTTGGACCCAAGGTTAAAGACACCCTTACCGCTGTGAGCAAGAGGGAAAAACTTTATCTGCCGTAGGTGCCCGTTATTCCACTCCCTTCGGCCTTACCCCAAGGCTAAAGGAGGGGAAGATGTGGTTCCAAATCTGCAAGTTTTTCCCCAACAGCAGGAAGATTCCCCTTCCAGAGGCAGAGGACGGGAAATTTTTCTGGGAGACGCCGTCCCAGAGGCGGCAGAGGGCCCGCAATTCTGGAGACCGCGAGTCCTTTCGTGGCTCTTCAGCCTCCCACACATCATGAGGGATTGCCCGGCTGTGCTGCTCGGAGCCAGTCGGGTGTCGCTTTGCCAAGCACCTAAAAGCCTGGGAGTCAATCACTCAGGACAGATGGGTGCTTGGATCATTGCCGGAGGTTACACCATCCCATTCACATACTCACCCCACCGTCCAAAAAATCCCGGACCCACCACCCAGTCAAAGGGAAATGGCAGCCGCAGAAGCTTTAAAGCTGCTAGAAAAGGAGTCATCCAACCGGTCCCCACAGACCAGATCGGATCAGGAAATTACTCCAGGTTCTTTTAGTGCCAAAAGACAGGGGACCTGAGACCAATATTGGATCTCAGCACACTGAACCAATCCGTCCACGAAATCCAAATTCGAATGGTCACGTTACAATCCATTCTCCCATTGTTGGAGAAGGATGTTTGGATGTGCTCCATAGACCTCAAGGACGCCTATTATCACATACCGATACATCAGGCGTCTAGGAGGTATCTGCGCTTCAGCCTGGGAGTCAGTCATTACCAATTTTTTGCTCTGCCCTTTGGTCTCACCACAGCCCCCAGGGTGTTCACCAAGTGTTTGGCGGTAGTGACGGCTCACCTGAGAAGTCTTGGATTCCAAGTGTTTCCCTATCTGGACGACTGGCTCCTGACTGCCACCACCAGGCATCTACTAATAGACAACCTCAAAGCCACCATCTCCCTAGGTGCTACCCTGGGGATTACATTCAATTGGTCAAAGTCTGTCTTGCTGCCCTCTCAGCGCATAAGGTTCATAGGAGCAGAGATAGACTCAAAATTGATGCGCGTCTTTCTTCCTGCCAAAAGGATCCAAACTTTACAGGGCCAAGTTCAAGCTCTGATCTCGAGATCCAAAGCCCCAGCCAGGATGGTTCTACAAGTTTTAGGTTCAATGTCTGCCACGGTTCTTTTAGTTCCTCTGGAAAGATTGCACATGAGGATTCTTCAGTGGCTATTGTCAACTCAATGGTCCTTTCAGGATCTTCCCCTCAATCATCACATCATGATTACGGAAACATGCAAACGGGACCTTCGCTGGTGGCTTCAGACATCCAATCTAAATCAAGGAAGCCCCTTTGTTATTCCCTCTCCAGTGGTTACCCTGACGCCAGATGCCTCCCAGATAGGGTGGGGGGGGCATTGTCTGGGCAGGTTAGTTCAGGGCTCCTGGCTTCCAGACGAAGCTCTTCTCCACATCAATGTGTTGGAGATGAGGGCTGTACTTCTATCCCTACAGGCCTTACACAAGTTTCTTCCTCAGGGCATCATCGCCATCCACACCGACAACATGTCGGTGGTTTGGTATCTGAACAAACAAGGAGGGACCAGATCTTACCCCCTTTGCAGAGAGGCCATGAGGGTGTGGGAATGGGCGGTAGCTACCAACCGCTTCTTGGTAGCGACCCACATTCCGGGGAAATCAAATATATTGGCAGACAAATTGAGCAGGACAATTCTCTCTCCTCACGAGTGGTCCCTAAATGAAACAGTAGCAGCTCAGGTTTTCAGGAGATGGGGAACGCCGTGCTGCGATCTTTTTGCAACACCACTGAACACGAAGTGCAAAAGGTTCTTCTCCTTGACTCCACATCAAGGGGAACCAGCTTTGGATGCTCTAGCACAACCTTGGCCAGCGGGGCTACTTTATGCCTTTCCTCCGATACCACTTCTCTCCAAAGTCATTCAAAAAGCTTCTCAATTGGGGTCCGCAATGATACTGATTGCCCCATACTGGCCTCGTCAGGTATGGTTTCCTTACCTGAAGAAACATGCGTGGACGATCCGTGGACTTTAGACCTAATTCCGGACCTGTTAATTCATCAGTCGGGACAACAGCACCAGTCCCTTCACTCCTTGAAGTTGACAGCTTGGCTCCTCCACTTCCGACTTTAGTCAGAAGTCACACATTAGACCCGGAAGTTATTCACATTTTATCTTCGGCCCACAAACCCACCACTAAGAAATTGTACCTCAGTAAGTGGAAGAGGTTTGCTATCTGGGCTCAACTCAGGGGTTTAGACCCTATCACTGCTCCTATCCCAGAGGTTTTGAAATTCTTAACATCCCTGTTTAATCAAGGATCTTCTGTCTCTACTATTAAAGTCCAACTAGCGGCTATCTCTAAATTTCACGAATCCATGGATCCTCCATTGATGAGCAGCAGACTATGCAAAACTTTCATTAAAGGTGCGGGCCTGTTAAGACCCCCAGTTTTTCATCCTGCCCCTCCGTGGGATCTAGATTTAGTGCTTCGTGCATTGACATCTTCCCCTTTCGAACCGGCTGCTACATGTGAGTTAAAATATCTGTCTTGGAAAACTGCCTTCTTAGTTGCAATTACTTCTGCAAGAAGAGTTTCAGAGCTTCAAGCCCTATCTATTAAACCACCGTACTTGATTTTCCACAAGGATAGAGTATCACTTAGGCCTAATCCATCCTTTGTCCCAAAGGTCTGTTCTAATCTCTGTCTCCAACAGTCTCTAGAGCTGCCAGTTTTCTTCCCAAAATTCTCCAATGAAGCAGAATACACTCTCCATAAATTGGATGTTCACAGGCAATTGCGCTTCTATTTAGACAGGACTCAGCAACTTCGTAAGTCAGACCAGTTGTTTGTGTCCTTCTCAGATAATAAATTGGGTCAAACCATCACAAAAGCTACTATCTCCAAATGGATTAGAGATTGCATAACTCAGGCTTATTCTTCTTCGAATAAGCAACTTACAACATCTATCAAAGCTCACTCTACCAGAGCTATGGCTACTTCTATAGCTTTTCATTCCAAGCTTGCTATATCGGAGATTTGTGCTGCGGCTACTTGGTCCAATCCGCACACTTTCATTTCCCACTACAAATTGGATGTGGCATCTAAAGGATGAGCATCATTTGGTTCCACGGTACTCAGGAGTGTTTTCCAGTGAGCCACCCAGGATTCAGGTGCTAGGGACGCTGTCCCATCAGTCAGAATGTAGGCGAGATAGGATCACATAACATCTTTTAGTTATGTACTCACCATAACTTCAGATGTTTGGGATCCATCTCGCCTACATTCCTAATACCCACCCTCCTTCCCCCTGCCTTGGAGATCAGAAGAGATTGAACGGTTTTGAGTTCTACTGTTTATCTTGTTTCATCTGACGATGTTATATAAGCAGGGCGTGCATGTGTGCATGTATGCGGACAAACTAGATCTGGGGGACTGGTAGTGGTGCATCCTGGGATATAGTAAGCTCAGCCAATAAGAGACTTCGCTCTTTGGCATAAGCGTGCCGAGTCGGAGCCGAGGGATCGGCTCCGAACCCATCAGTCAGAATGTAGGCGAGATGGATCCCAAACATCTGAAGTTATGGTGAGTACATAACTAAAAGATTTTTGGGTGCAAAGGATCATTGCCAGAGGTTACTATATTCCCCTCACCTTCATTCCAAGATCCACCCAATTAGAGGGATCAAGCAGCCCTAGAGATTCAATTGCTGCTAGAAAAAAAGAATCCTCCAAGAAGTCCCACCAGACCAGAGAGGATCCGGATTTTACCCAAGATTTTTTTTAGTGCCAAAAAAGACAGGGGACTTGAGGCCAGTGTTGGATCTCAGCATTCTGAACAAGTTTGTTCACCAAGCAAAATTCTGGATGATCGTGGTTCAGTCTATACTTCCCTTTCTAAAGGAAAATAATTGAATGTCCTCTATGGACCTTCAGGATGTGTATTGCCACACAAAAATGTACAGAAGCTCCAGAAGGTTCCTCCACTTGGCTAGGAGCCAGTCATTTCCAGTTGAGTGCTACCGTTTGGCCTCAACACAGCCCCCCATGGATGGTCTTCACCAAATGTTTGGCAGCCGTAGCAGCTCATTTGAGACTGCACATTGTCTGGGTGTTTCTTTATCTAGACGACTGGCTAATCACCACTACCACCAGTCATCTACTGCTTCAAGCGATAGATTTCATCCTACACTTGGTTCCCCATTTGGGCATTACGGTGAATCTATCAAAATCTCACCCATGTCACACTCAAGATCTAGAATTCATAGGTGCTTGCCTGAACACCATCTCTTGTGTAGCCTCCCTACCTCTTTACAGGTTACAGAAAATAAAATCCCAAGTACCAGCTATTCTTTCCAACGACAAGGCTCCTGCACTTCTAGTCCTTCTGACTTTGGGTTCCATGGCAGCGACAGTCACCTTAGACCCACTAGCAAGATTTCACAAGTGGCTGTTACATTGACCTCTAGCAACCCAGTGATCCATCCTAATCCATCCAATGACATACCCAGTTCTAATCACCAGTCTTTGCAAGAAGGACCGATCCTAGTTGATGGAAACCAAGGAGGTTCTTTTAAGCTGCCCCTTTGTCCCTCCATAACCCAAGGCCATAGTGACCATGGATGCCTCTCAGATGGGATGGGGGGGGCATTATCTGGGAAAAACAGTCCAAGGCACTTGGTCCCCCATAGAGGCCAACCTGCATATCAGTTTTCTAGAACTGAAGGCAGTGCTCCTAGTGTTGTAAGCTTTCCAATCTCTCCTCCCTCTAGGAACGATTGCAGTTCAGTCAAACATGTCAGTGGTCTGGTACTTCAACAAACAGGGAGGGAACCACATCTTAACCGCTCTGTCAAGAAGTTCTCAGTGAGTGGCAATGGGCAATATCTTCCATTCGCTTTCTAGTAGCAATGCACATCCCAGGGAGTTCCAATGTGATAGCCGACAGACCTGTGCAGATGTATATTCCTGCCTCATGAGTGGTCTCTCAGTCCCAGAGTAGCGAAGGAGATTTTCTGTCTCTGGGGCCAGCCTTGCTGTGACCTCTACATCACCTCAATACAAGTGCAGTAGATATTTTTGCCCTAATTCACCCTCAGAGGAAGTCCCCGAGAGACTCTCTCCTTCACGATTGGACATCAGGACTTTTCGGTCTTTCCCCTTTCCCTCTGATCCCTCCCTTCTTAAAGAAAGCCAGCAGGTTAAGAATCAAGATGGTCCTGATCCTCATTGCACCCTTTTGGTCTTGACAAGTCTGGTCCCCCTTTGTGACCTCATCTGATTCACCGTCTGTGGATTCTGGACCCAGTTCCAGATCTTCTGTCTCATCTGCAGGGATAGGTGCACCCCAACCTTCAGAACCTCAAGCTTACAGGTTGGTTCCTTCAATTCCGAAAGTTGCCAGGCAGACAAATTTATCTTTCCCAGTCCAAAAACTTCTACTGGCTTCACATAGACCTTCCAAAACGAAACTGTACCTTAGCAAATGGAAGAGATTTTCTTTTTGGGTACATGATAATGATCTTAATCCTTTTTCTTGCACCAGTTGAGAAAGTTTTGGAGTTTTTAGATATGCTTTTTGGACAAGGAGCTTCCTCTTCCACAATTAAGGTCCAACTAGCTGCTATTTCTAATTTCCACAATGGCTTCAATGACCTTCCATTAATTTCCCATAGGTTATGTAAAGTGTTTCATGAAAGGGGCTTTGCAGTTAAAACCTCCATTTAAAGGCTCTAGTTCCTTGGGATCTGACCTTGGTTTTACAGTCCTTGGTGCTTCCTCCCTTTGAACCAGCAGCTACATGTCATTTAAAGTTTCTTTCATGGAAAACTATTTTTCTGATAGCCATTACCTCCACCAGAAGAATTTTTGAGATACAAGCATCATCTTCAAACCCCCCACATTAGGTTTTTCATAGGATAGGGTTTCTCTAAGAACCAACCCATCTTTTCTCCCTAAGGTGGTCTCAGAAACTAATATTAATCAAACCATTGGCTTACCAGTTTTCTTTCCTAATTTTTCCAACAAAGGTGAATATTGCTTACATTTGCTGGATATTCACAGACAGTTGCATTTCTACCTCAGCAGGACTAAAGAATCTAGAAAATTGGACCATTTATTTGCATCTTTCTGCGGTCCATTTCTGGGAAAATTGGTTTCAAAAGTTACCCTGTCAAAATGGCTGAGTCTGTATTATTGTCACTAACAATAAAAAGAAACTCGAGTTACCAGCCCCAGTGAGAGCGCACTCCACTAGATCAATAGCCACTTCTGCTGTTTTCCATTCCAAAGCTTCCATGGATGAAATATGGGCAGCAGCAACTTGGGCTACTCCACATACCTTTATCACTCATTACAAATTGGATATGGTCTCCAGGGGAAGAGCATCCTTAGACTCTATGGTTCTCAGGAATATCATTCCATAAGGCCACCCAGGATTACAAGTAGGTGGGGACTCTGTCCCAAAGGTAAAGGATAAATGAAGATTGACAACATCAGATAAAGAAGTTATGTACTCACCATGATCCATCTGTGTTGTCAACCTTCATTTGTCCTTTGCACCTCCACCCTCCTTCTCCCTCATATGTCCTTTCTGGAGGATAGGACGCTTGTACTGGTAACGTTTTCAAGTTTGACCTTGGACATGGCCTCTTCAATTATGTTTAAAAATTCCTTTGTCTTGCTGTGTAGCTAGAAACTTGATCTGAGGTAATATTTATTTAACATTTGTTAACTAGGAAAGTCCGAAGTCCGACTTGGAACGAAACAAATTTTCAGCAGAGGTCCAGGGAGAAATACTCCAGATGTATGTCTTTGTAATGTGGGAGGAAACCAGAGCACCCAGAGGAAACCACACAAATGCAGGGATGACATGCAGAGTCCACACAGAAGGCACCTCAGCTGAGAATCTAATCGGAGAACCTCTTGCTGTGAGGTGACAACACTACCGCTGCACCACTACTCCATCCTCGAGAGGGACATTGTGGGTAGACTGTTCTTGCTGTCACGAGCGATGTAATTGCCGAGCTGATTCTGAGGATCAGAAACGTTCCTAAAGATAAAAGGATAAATGAAAATCGACAACACAGATGGAACATTATGGTGAGTATATAACTTCTTTTTAGTAGAGTTATGGGCATTTGTTAAATTGTGTAAACAAACAAAGTTGCTCCATTTTACTGAATGATTGTTTAGTAGAATTGTACCTTTTTAACTGAAATTTTGGTATGAAATTTTCAGGGCAGTCATGTTGGGTATACTCTGTCAAACCATTGTATGTCATTCCACAGTTCCGGTGTAAATGTCACTTTGCAGTTATTTTCATAAATTTCATTTTGGATCCAAGTTGCAGAAATTCAGTGTCATAGTTTGGGTGGTACTCTGTTGGGAGTGTATTGAAAACCTGATCTCAACATGTTGTGTTTTCGCAGAATTATGGCATTTGTTTAACATAATGTATTTAAAGAATACTTTTCTGATAACATTTACTGACTTTACTAGTGACACCCTTGTGTGCCCATTTTCCCAGTTAACACTTTTTACTTTTGGTCTTCCCATTTTTTAAGGCATTTTTATGCCATTTCATAGATGCATAAATGGGTAGCAGTCAAACCTGTCTTCAGATCATTAAAAGCCTAGCCAATAAGCCATATTCAAAGTTTCTTCCCAGTGTATCCTGTGTTGCCCTCCTTGAGCCTAGAAGAATCTGAGGCTTCCCATCCAGTTGTCTAGGTTTTCCTTGAAGGTGGCAAGAGTGTTATTCTTCTTGACATAGAGTGGAATTTTGTTGCTGGGTTTGAGGATATTAGGATAGTTCCTAGGTTGGGGATATTGGGAAATAGGATATGATTTTTGTCCTGTTAACGAGTCCCATCTCTTGATGAAGGCTTATTTCAAGTTTGATAATCTGGTAAGTGGACTGGTCATCAGACCCTTTTCAGTCATGACCCGGGCCAACAGATGCAATGTGTATAAGTAAATGATATTTATATAAGCAGAGAAGCATTTGTTATTTACAGTAATATAATGAAGCAGTTTCTATGATAGATGCAATTTACAATGACAGTTTACATACAGAGTACATCAAACATGACAGTAATAGCAAATCATAGTGTTGACTTTTTATTTACACTTTGACCAATGGCCTCTCTTTAGGGAAGACCCAAGGTGGTTTTCATATTGACTAGGAGAAATTGTCCAGGGTTACGAGGAACTTCTCACACTCTCAAGTACTGTGGAATCTTTTACATCCACCTAAACTACCAACACCTGATGGGGTCTGTGTTCATCATCTCATCCAAAGAACGGTGTACTCAGGAGTGCAGCACCACTTTAATGCTGCACTACAGTGTCAGTAACTGGAACATTAACCCAATCAAATACCTTATGCACCAAAGATGAGTGTGCCACTTTTACTTGGAAAGATGAATCAAAACGAAAAGGATGGTAAGTTTTGGTAGCTGATTATCCATTGTCCTGAAAGCAGGTGTAAGCAGCTTCTTTAGTAAGTGCTCTTTAAACTGGTTTCAAAGTTTGTTCTTTCACTTCATTTGGAAAATCTGTCCAGATGGAAAGATCAAGGATAGAAAGGGTCTTTTCTCCAGTGGCTTTTAACTGGGGTCTGATCAAGGAGACTGCATCTCCTAGGTTATTCCTGATCGTGTAACTAACTAGGTGATCTAATTTTGTGGGTAGAACTTTGGGGTACACACTGATCATGTTTGAGTACTCTGAGTAATAGTGAGCTAAATAGCAAGGTAGGCCTTTTAATGCCTGCTAGTAGGTTGCAGTGATGCACCCATGAGCCAGCAAGCAACATAAACCTGCATACTTTGTTTTTGATTATTTGCAGGTTTTGGGTATTAGAGTCTGAATGAAAGGTGAGAAGAGGAAGACTGTATTCTTGTTTAGGGATAAGTATATTCCTTGATAAGGAATGACAAGTAACTGGAGACAGCAGATGGGCAACACTGTAACACCATTTTAAGTCGAAAGAGTTTTATTGACTACCTTGTCTGTGTACTAAGAAAAGGATGAGGGGTATGGTTTTAATCCACTAAACATTTGGTATGATATTACCAGCACTATTTTAAGATTACTAGTGGGGGGACGTCCAAGATGTTTGCACATTGAGTAACAGCTTAATTCTAGCTCTCCCATTGTGAAAACAGAAACTCAACAGAGAAGGCCAGTGGACTTTTGTGTTTATGGGTAAATTGCAGTAACTGGCTTGTCCATGTACTGCCTGGGTGCCAGGAAAAAAGAAACACAAAGCACATGTGGAAAACAGCTAAAGCGAGGAAGAATCGAACCTGCTGAGCAATTCAGCATGAAAAGGACTTCCCATTTTGACTCCATTGGGAAATTTCCACAACCTGAGTCCTTTTGGGATCCTGTTAGCCAGTATACTTTCTCTAAGTTAGGCATTCTCAAGTTGCAGTTTTTTTTGCATTTAAAGATGGTCTTTTCAAAAGCGGACAATGTAATGGAAAAAGTAGGATGTTCATCATGCATGGAATGGTTCCCAAACGAAAGGGGAACGTTAAGCCATGTTCTTAAATCCTCCAGAGGAACATTATTCGATTCCAAATTGTTGGAAATAGACTCGCCCATTGGAGTTGTTGTTTGTCCTGCAGTAAGAAGACAGGATGGTGTCTGGGCAAACTCGTTGACATTAGCCTCATGGTCACGTATTTGGTATAACATGTTAACTTTGTTAGAATGTTCATGAACTAGTTGGGTAAACAGACCCACACTTTGTGTGAGTTTCTCAGTCTCCCCCACTTCTGCTCCAGGACCAGCCATGCTGCAATCCAGAAAAACGCCAGTAACCAGGAAAGACAAAAAAATACTGTCCAAAACACCAGCAACAAGGCAATCCAAAAGAAAAAGCGAAGGCAAATGTGGAACCAATAAATATATTTAATCCAAACAACACCAGGATTGAGTGCTTTCATAAACTAGTTACTTCATCAGAATCCATTAAATGAAAAAGAACACCATCCTATTATACCCCTCCACTTAATCACATGATTAACAACAAATAGGACATTTCTTAAAAAGCCCAGTTTTGGGGTGGTATATGTGGCATGTGCCAAATTTGCCAGTGTTACTATGTTGGTAAAACTGAGAAAAAATCAAGGAACGCATATACGAGCTTAAAACTGACATCAGAAAATTGGGCCGAAGCAACGAGTTGGCCAAACGTATTATGGAATTTTCTGATCATTATTTTCACTTTTTTTATACTGGAGCAAGTGTTGCAAGATATTGGGGGGGGGGTCCCTGGGGTGATATTTTGGAAGAAAGAACTGCGTTTGCAGTTCCGTTTGAATGTTACCAATCACCCCGGTTTAAATGAGGGATTATCCCTCTCTAGTGTTAGATTGAAGTCCTATCTTGTCTAAATTTGCCTCAGTTTTGTATAGGCAAAAAGCTTGTGTACAGTTTTTTTTATATGAATATAGGTATATTCAATTTTTGTATTTATACATATTTGCAGTTTTTTTTGTTTTACTTGTAAATGTTATAAAGTTTGAATTTCTGTACATGTGGTGGGGTTTATATTTGGAATGTTGGGCTTTTTAAGAAATTTCCTGTTTGTTCGTGATTAAGTGGAGGTGTATAATAGGATGGTGGTCTTTTTCATTTAATGGATTCTGATGAAGTAACTAGTTTATGAAAGCGCTCGATCCTGGTGTTTGGATTAAATGTATTTATTGGTTCCACATTTTACTTTGCTTTTTCTTTTGAATTGCCTTGTTGCTGGTGTTTTGGACAGTGTTTTTTATCTTTCCTGGACACTGCAATCAAAGTTGAGGCTACTATTTGTCTTGTACTTTTTAATGACCATTCTGACCCTAAATTTACCCACCTTACAAATGGTACCTTATTGCTTTCATATGTTCTTATAAAAAAAAAAAAAAAAAAATGAGAATGTTTGAATACATAAGTTTGGATAACATGTTTGAACTTTTTTACGGTGTCGAGTTGTCAGCCCGGTGCCCAACCTTCCACAGAAGGGACACACATGCGCACACTCACACCTAGGGCCTTTAAAAGTAAAGAGATCACAGCTCTGGATTATGTAGATAACACTCTGCTCTTGTAAAAAAAAAAAAAAAAAAAAAAATTGTAATATTTAAAATGAGAGAAAATACTTTGAGAAATTATTTTTTTATTTTTTGACAGTACTGCTTGCTGACCATGTGACCCACTGTCTCAGTTGATAGGCCCATCTGTTTTCCATACACCAGGGAAAGGCCTGATTGAGAGGGGATGTCATTGAGGCAGCCATTAGGATGAGGTCTTTTGTATTTTTTGGCATTAATTTCACTGTGCATGACCAGTAACATGAAGTGTTCTTCGTGCAATGGCTGTCCATGAAGGAGTATCACCCACGTCCATGAGTGATGGTAACCCTTTAAGAACCCACTGCTTCTCCCTTGAAGCTGTCACTCCTGTAGGGTCTCAATTCTCCATGGGCGTTTAACCATGGGAATGTATGGCCCTTGCATGCATTCTTACACCCTCCCTTGAGGACAGTGAGCCAGCAAAATTGCATAATTCATCACATGCCATATCCAACAGGAACCAGAGCCACTAATCAAACTTTGGCTGACTGGGTAATAGGGCTTTATTCCTCTACTGTAATGGAATTGGCCCAAAATATTTTCAGTTCTGGTTATCATAGTAATATATTAAAGGTACAGTTTTATGTCTGTCTAGTTTTGAACCATATAACAACATCTGTGCTTTCTATGGATGGGTAGATGTTCTTCGTGTTTCACTGTTGCAGTCATCACATTTGGGTTATCTGCCTGCAGGTAGCCTTCAGCCGGCCTGAATACCAGTGTCTTCGGATTCCTGCATCGGATGCTGTCTCTTCCATGACGTCAGGTCGTCAGGGGTATAAAACATGCAGCCGATGCCATTACATCAGTCTTTCTTGCCGTGCGGTGCCCGAAACAGAAGCAGTTTGCAAGTGCTGGTCGGCTGACTCCTGAAATTTTCGTTTTCGAGTTTCAAAACCGAAGTCTTCAAAAAAAAGATAAGTACCCCGTTGGGGATTTTTTTTTTTCTTGCTCCAACCAATGTCAGTAAAATTTAACAATTGTCTTACCTGTGGAAAGCAAATACCTCAAAGATTTTCATTCGTACTGCATTCCCTGCTTAGGCCTAGACCACGACGTCCCTCGCTGTCGGTTTTGTGCCTTATTCAACCCCTGAACTATTAGTCATTGGGCTATCTTTGCGCAAATTATTTTGGTACTCTGTATCAGTACTCTGAAATGGCTTCGTTAAGCCATATGACTACCGATCTTCTGAAAAAACATACGGATAAATACAGATGGACCGCATAGGTCCAAAACCGCCAACTACGCTTCCGTTAAGCTAGTCACCAGTCCGCTAGTACTCAGTGAGGTGCTTTTGCAGCCCCTGATACCCGTTACTTCAGATTCGCAGACCTATACTGAGACCCATTCGGAGTCCGGTATTCCACAAGATGCTTCAAATATGGAACCTGTGGATGTCTCTACCTTGGATGGGTCCAGAGCCTCTGTGCAGGCATCGGCTTCTGAGGGTGTATTCAGGCCTACAGACTTGCATTTTAAACCAATGCCATCTTCGTCATCCAGGCCTAAAACTCGCACCACGCCTAGAAAACAGATGTCCAAACTGCATGCTCCAGCCCATATGCCTAAAAAACAAATGCTTAGAATGGTTGAAGACCTTATTACCTTTAATTAGGGGAAGCCAGCCTTCCCCCTCTAAGAAACCTAGAACTGATTTTCCTTCTGATTTTTCTAATCAGGAATCTGATATTTCTGTTCCTTCTGATTACCAGGATTTGCCCTTATCTACCTATGAGGATTGTGATGCAGAGGATTCCATTCCCTCTGCTTCCCCTCCAGAAGATTTTTCTTTTGGGGAAACCTTGCACACTCTTAGGGAGCATTTCTGCTGGGAAAGCCAGGATTACTCTGACTCCAAAAAGAGGCTTAGGGAATTCTTACTCCTTCCTCAACACAGGCCTTTAGCTATCCCTCCTGTTCTGGACATTGTAGATGATGCTTTCTTGGAATCTAGCCTTTCCCCAGACACTTAACCTCCAGCTCCCAGAAAACCTGACTGGTATTCGAGTACATGACTCACAAGTTCCTTTTCAAGAATCCTACTGCGGCTCCAGAGACCATTTCCCAAGGACCAAAAGGCATTAAGGCTACTGCTGCCAAAAATCCTACCCCTTCTGATAGAGATTCTAGAGCCTTAGACAGATTGGGTAAGAAGGTATACACTTCTGCTACTTTGGCCATTAGGGCTTTAAATTGCCTGTTTCATGTTAAAGTACCAGCAGCATATTATGGGACTACTTAAACAGAAAATGATGTTGATTCCGGACTGTGCTGAACACAAAGAATTACAGGATTTAATGCATTCTGCAGAACAAGTTGGTAAACATACTTTGCAATGTGGTTTTGACTCTTTAGAAGCATCTTGCAGGGCTGCTGTCACTGGGTCTGTACTTTTAAAAGGCATGCTTGGCTTAAGGAGCAAAACTTGCCAGATCATGTTAAAGCTAAATTACTGGATGCTCCCTTAAACCAAGACTGCCTGTTTGGCAACAGAGCAGAAGTAGTCCTCAAAAGGATGGAGGAAAAAGCTAAATCTTTGCAAACTGTTAAAGATTTCCTACAAGTGCAGCCTCCCAGATTTAGTAGGCATTGGCCTTCAAAGAATTGGTCCTTTCTAGTCTCTTCCAGGCCCTCTCAGTCCAAACCCAGGAACAGCAGACCACCTCGGTTACGGTCTCAGACCGTGCACAGGCCTAAGCAGTGAGGGGCTCCCACTTCCAAAGCAGGGAGCAGTAAGCCACCCCCGTACAGAAAAATGGCACAGTGACCTAACCTTAACCCTCCCAAGCCTTGCTCAACTGCCTGCTCCCTTGGGAGGAAAGCTCGCCCTGCATGCAAAAAACTGGGAGCTCATTACCCAGGACAAATGGGGTTTGAGTATAGTTTCCCAAGGATACAGATTCCACTTCCACTCCCTACCAGCCCCAAACTGTTGGCCAGACCTACCCCCAAATCCGTGGACGGAGGCCCAACAGCAGGTTCTCTCTCTTGTAAGTGTCAGGGGTATTCAACCTGTCCCAGCAGAACAAAGGGGACAAGGTTTTTTATTCGACTTTTCCTGGTACCCAGAAAAGACTGCTTCTGGTGTCCTATACTGGACCTCTCTATTCTAAACACCTTTCTGGTAATCCCAAAATTCAAAATGCTAACACTTCAACAGCTTCTTCCTCTACTAGGCAAAGATGCCTGGTTGGCAACCTTAGACTTAAAGGAAGCTTACCTGCGCATTAGAATAATGGAATCTTGCAGGAAATACCTACGCTTCAGGCTACTATGCACTATTAATTCTCTGCACTTCCCTTTGGCTTATCTACTGTGCCCAGGGTATTCACAAAGTGTCTAGCTCCAGCCATTGCATTTTGCAGGCAGAGAAATATTCAAATATACCCATACTCAGACGATTGTCTGATTCAGGCAAAAAGCCGGGACTTGCTAGTACAACATCTGGCATTCATAAAGAAACTTCTAACCTCTCTGGGGTACACCATAAACTAAAAGAAATCTCACCTAGTACCCTGCCAACAGATTGTATTCCTGGGAGCAAGCTTGAACACCACTTCCCAGATGGCTTTCATCACTCCAGAGAAACAAGTTTATTTGAAGACCTACTTCAAACTATTGGCCACAAAACCCCAAAATTCTGCAAGCCCTGGGGTTCATGGCCTCTTGCATTCTACTAATTCCATATGCAAGACTGCATATGAGGAAACTACAATGGTATCTAAAAAGCCTATGGTGTCAACATTCTCAGGACCTGGAATCAATGATTGCTATCATTCCTTGTATAAAGACAGAGTTCCTTTGGTGGGCAGAGGCCTGCTACTACAACAATGGGCTCCCTTTCACTCTACCCCGTGCTGCCCAAACCCTAACAGATGCATCAGAATATGTATGGGGGGGCTCGCTTGGCAGGGCAGTGCATTCAGGGCAAATGGAACCCGAGACAGATGCACCTGCATATCAAACAAAAAGAAATGTTAGCTGTACAGAATTCCCTGACAGCCTTCCTAGACCGCATTCTTCCAGGACAACTATTGGTAAAGACAGACATCACAGTTATGTGGTACATAAGCAGGGGGAACCCACTCGTACCCTCTCTGCAAACTAGCCATGGCTCTGTGGAACACAGCCTTGAGCTACCAAGTGCACCTACAAGCTCAATTCCTGCCAGGCAAGCTAAATTCACTGGCAGACGACTCGAGCAGAAGTCACATGGACCCACACGAATGAAAGCTGGAACCAAAAATATTCAACCTCCTTGAGGGACAAATGGGGGACTCCAGAGGTAGACCTGTTTGCCTCCCCTCAGAACTACCAATTGGACAAATTCTGCACAAGGACTCCCCACAGTCAAGCTTAGACAGTGGATGCCCTGTCCTTTACCTAGGAAAGCCTCTCGGTGTATGCCTTTCCCCCCCTCTGCCTCTCCTCTCGAAGGTTCTGCTAAAGATCAAACAGGACAAGCCAAGGACAATACTGATTGCACTAGACTGGCCACACCAGCACTGGTACCCCCTCTTGCACAGTATGACACTGCTGGAACCATGGCACCTGCCTCTGCTTCAAGCCCTGAACCTTGCAGCCTGGCTAATTCTTTGAGCTCTCCAATAGCATCCCTCAGTAAGCAGGTGCTAGATGTCATTCTGGAGGCAAGGAGGCCTAGTACTAGAAAATCCTATGCTGAAAAGTGGAAATGATACTGTTCCTGGAGCCAGACTCGGGGGATGGGCACAGTGGTGCCCAGCTTACCTCATATTTTTCAGTACTTAACAGAAATGCTCCACAAGGGCCTATCATTCTCGTCAATTAAAATTCATGCCTCTGCCATGTCAGCTCATTATAATACTGAACCACCCCTCTTCTCTCGCCCTCTGCTAAAACATTTCCTTAGAGGGGCCAAAAATTTAAGACCCCCCCCCCCAGGAGACCCCTGACACCAGCCTGGGACCTTAACTTTGTATTGGAAAAGCTCACTCTCCCTCCCTTTGAGCCAGCTGCAACAGCAGAGTTGAAATTCCTTTCTTGGAAAACAGCCTTCCTTCTAGCCATCACTTCAGCAAGAAGAGCGTCTGAATTACAGGCCCTCACGGCAGTGGAACCCTTCATTATCTTCCATGCAGACAGGGCATCCCTCAGGACAAATTCTTCCTTTATGCCCAAGGTGGTGTCTAATGTGTTCTTAAATCAGTCCATTTATTTGCCTACTTTTTTCCCTAATCCACAAAACAAAGGAGAACGAATACTGCACTCTCTGGACGTACACAGACAACTTAGATTTTATTTGGACAGGACTAAGCCTCTCAGAAAATCTGAGCAGCAGCTAGTTGGCTTTGCTGCAGGGGTAGAGTGGAAGGCCATTTCAAAGCAAACCATTTCCAAATGGATAGCCCATTGCATTTATTTCTTCTACAAGCACCATGGAAAACCTGCCCCACAGGGTATAAGATCACATTCCACCAGGGCTGCATCTACCTGCGCAGCCTTTCTCAGAGGAGTCCCTACCATGGGCATCCTAGAAGCTGCTATTTGGAGCTCTCTACATACCTTCACCAAGCATTACCACATGCCTCTTTCTTCTAAATCTAGAGCTGGTTTTGCCACTGTTGTCTTGCAGTGCTTAATAGCTGACCCTAATGCTCTCTAGCTTCCTCTTCCTTTCCTTAGCTTTGGGAATGAACCCAAATGTCATGACTGCAACAGTGAAACATGAAAAACATAGTACAGTTGTGTACACTTACCATAAATGTAGATGTTCGAGTGTATTCACTGTTGCAGTCCTGGTTACCCTCCCTTTAGCCCCCGACTTCTCTTGGCTCTACCTTTCCTTCTTGTTTGGTATATTTACGTTTTCTGGTATATATGCTTTTTGATGGAGGTGTACCATAACATGTAATTGCTTCCCGTTGTGAGGGCGCCTGACATCTGGGGCAAGAAAAACTGATGCAATAGCGTCTGCTGCATGTTTTATACCCCTGTTGTCATGGAAGAAGAGACAGCATCCGACGCAGGAATCTGAAGACTCTAGTCTTCAGGCCTGCTGAGGGCTACCTGCAGGCAGATAACCCAAATGTGATGACTGCAACAGTGAATAACACTCTAACATCTACATTTATGGTAAGTGTACACAACTGTACTTTCAGATATAGAGTCATAACACTAGTAGGAAACAATTTGGAATTTCTTAGCAAAATTCTGATGAAGATATCGTACTCCACTGTTTACGTACATGATTGCATGTATATTGCATGTATATAGTGTAACTCATTTCATTATATTTTTTTTTTTGTCTTGGGGGTGTTATGAGATTTATCATTTTATATGCCCAGTGGGCCAGCTACAAAATATTACATGTCTTGTAGTAAGCTTATCTTCTAGAAAGTTCACTCTTAAAGACACCTCCATTGTATTTTAATTATTTACCCAACATCTTGACAAACCCACAAAAAACATGGTGTCGGAAGTGGATAAATATACCTGAGTAAGTGAAACAAATATATATGCTTTCAAGAGAATGTATTTTGGAGGAAGAGCAGAGCCATAATTTGCAGTTAGAGCTGTGTTGCTGCAGTGGCATAGAAGGATAAAGCCCTGACTACGACTCTGCTGACCTGGGTTTGATTAGTGGCTTGGGTGACAGATGTAGTAGTAAGGAGAGATGGTGGTTTATCCATCCTGGAATAGAGTGCAGTGCATTCCTCTTGACATCCCCAGTGGAGACTGGGGATTGAACAAGGGTGGTATAGTCTAAGGGGGAATTAGAGTGGGAAAATGGTGAAGGAGGGGGTGGGATGTTGCACATTACCAATGCTTATTTACCCATCATGATGTGATCACTCAACCATGGAGTGCAGAAAAACCAAGGTAGACTTTAAAGAATAAACAATAGATGTTGGGCAGCCCCCCCCCCTAAGATGACCTAGTTGTGTGATTAATGGATTAAAAGTCCAGAGTTGTATTTGGCAGAATGATTGTACCTGAAGATGGATGTAGAGCATTGGAGATGTCTATCGGTGTGAAGGAGGGCATTATTGCATGCTGAAAATAAATTAGTACATTGCAGTTACTCAGAAAAATGGTCACATGCAAACCTCAGGAATTCTTTTGCCATAAAGATGTTTACCAGAAAAATTGGAAACTTTGCATGTAAGCTTGAATTTATTCCTTGCTGCAAATTGATTAGACAAGAAGCCTAGAAAGGTGAAGTGTACTACATTCTTCATTTCACTAAAGAAGCCTTGAAGGTATTTAACTGTTGTACTTCTCTGAAAGGATAAAGACAAACTCATAGCAGTAGAAGGTAAGGTGAAGAGGTATTGAAAGCCCAGAAAGAATTTGCCATTTATTCACCATTTGTCCTTTTCAGGGGCCCAAGGTCGTACTGAGACTGTAGATTCCCATGTTACTGAGAATGTGTCCTGGAACCAAAGATTGTGAAGTTGCTGACTTTTATGGTTAATACAAGCTATAAATTATTTGGATACTACCACAGTGAAGGAAGAAAAAGTACGGATTTCAGAGATGTACTGACACTGACTTAGAAATGATTTACAAAATAAATTGTGGTGAGAGGTTGAACTCAGCAAAAACCACCAGTAAGTAAAGAAACTCAGTGCTGTTATTTCAAAGAAGTAAGTTGCGTCCAAGGTTAATCAATGCTGACAAAATAATAGTTCCCAGTTCACTCAGAATATGAATGTTTGATAGGATAAATGGATCCTGTCTGGAACAGTAAAATGCAAATTAAGACCAAAAGATGTATTAGCTAGATATGCTGATTTGGATAAACATAGTACAGAGGTGGTGTGCCATCTGCAATGCATACCAGAACATCAAGCCAAAGAAAGAGATGGTGGCATACTCTGTATCATATCTGTAGAGTCAAACGGGGGTTTATTTTCTTATTTTTTTTTTTTTTTACAAGTTATGTATATCATGTGTAAATTGTTTAAAGTTCTCTGAAGTAATCCTACACAGCTACTAGAAGCATGATTAGTACATTATAGTTTATAATCTTGAGATGGAAAATAATTGATATCCCACCTGACGGTTGTTCACAAAACAAATCAGTAATTCAGAAGATTTGTTCATGATTGGGAATTCAAACATAATGCCAGTCTGTTTTATTGTATTGACAAGGACATGTGGAGATAACTGTCCAATCATTGAGCAATTTCATGAGAAGATAGTAGCAAGAGAAAGTTCTCTTCTCACATTTTTGAAGTAGAAGAATATTGTACTGCACGTACTCTGTCTCCAGATCAATTCAATGAGCAGAAGATTGAAAACTAATTACTTCCACTACATTGCTGATGCCCTAAAATGAGCAAAAAGGAAGGGAAATGCTAGAAAATGTCAGCAGAGACAGAAGTGCTCTTATGTTAGAAATTGCAAATTACTTCCAGATTTACATCTTGGATTTGAGTGAGATTATAAAAACTATGGGAAAGTCCGCAGCCTGAAACCAGAGTAGTTGGTAAAGCAGCCAAACCAAAGTCCTGAATATATGGTTCTTGGTGAAGAATGAACACTGTACAGAAGGAAGTAAATGTCATTCCAGGGAAGAAGAGCAACCAGATATCACAACCATACTGTCACAGGAAAATTGAGGATATGAAAACTGCAACTGCGTTAGAGAGAAGCCCCTCTTGCTGTGCCTCCAGTTAAAGTTGAAGTGCAGCTAGAACTGTCACAGAAGGAAGATCTGCTGTCTAGAGGATGCATTCCTGTTGAGCACATCCAGATTTGGAAGACCTTTTGAAATGTTTTAGAGTATGTACAGAAGAAATGTTTTTAAACATCTTTATTAACCATGACATGTTTTAAAAAGTGACACAGGTACGCATACAGTATAAAAATGAAACCATAATAACCTTTCTATTTGTTTTTGAAAAATAGCTGTACTTTCATTTCCAAAACAAGACAATACAACTTGTGCAATCCCAATGCACAGTGCATTTCTTCTCTAGTTGATGGCTGGATCCTAGTTCCAAATAAGGACATTCTCATAGATTTGCAAAACATTAGGCTACTAACAAGGAGCCATCCAGAGCCAACTGTTGCACAAACTTTCTTTTAGTAACGTTTCTAATTCCATTGTTGTTTTTATGTATTATACATGCACATTTTCTTTTTCAGTATTCATTTCCTTCAACATCATATGTGCTTAAATTCTACCCTCCTTTAAACTTCACTCATCCTCCTGAAAGTTATTCTGCATTTGTTCACAAAAATCCATTTATTTCTATGAAATTAGCTTTTTCCTCAAAAGATCCCACCTCGAGTAATTTCTTTACGTTATTTAGTACTTTATTTCTAATTGGTTTAGATTTTTATTTTTTAGGCAGCCTGTAGCATTAAACTTAGTAATGCTTCATTATGTCCAGTCAATTCAGATCCTATATCCTAGCTTAAAAAATTCTTTAGTTAAAACCATTTTCTCAACATTTTTGACCGAGTACTTTGTGGGGAATTTTAAAAATCTGCCAACTCATTACTTTCCAAAAACACATTCCCAATTACCTATTTCTTTCCCATTACACCTCCAGCGATTGCTATATACCAGTGGAAAACATCTCTGAAGTATGCTTGAGTGATAAGAGCACCCGTGGAAACATTTCCATGCAAAAATCCTAAAACTTTTGGACTTTGTGTACTTTGAAGTCGTATAAATGTTCTTCCACCATTGCTTTGCAAATTGCATTTCCAGTCTCTCTTTACAGTCTTTTAAAACATTTTCTGACTGATTCTTAGTTATCAAGCCTTATTGTGCATGCCTCTGTAATTATCCCTTTTTATCAGCACCTTCTTTTGTAGGCTCGGCTAAATACTCGACCAGAGCTGGTTTTTCACTTGGTAAACCCTATTTCTTTGTTTGCTTGTACTCTATCAGTTCCTTGAAGGGAGGGTCTGTGGTTTGCAGTCCAAACTTTTTATGATTGGCCTCATTCCACTCTATTACCTTTCCCTCTCTAGTTATTTGCTCCCAGTACTGTGGTTCCTTTGTTACCATTCTCTAGTAACTTCAATACCCTCTTGCCTGTTTATGTACTGTACTTGCAGTCATCCTTGTTGGTAAAATCTTTTCCATTCCAGTGTTGGCTTAATTGTTAGAATAAATTCTGCTACTTTTATGATTATAATATTCTGTTTCATTATTGTTATTCCCCTTTAAGGGTCTGCATTTTTGCCAGTCTCTTAGCTACTATAGACACAAACAATAATCATAATTTTAAATTGAAATGTCTATATTAATTTGGGCCAGAAGGGCCTTTACCCTCTCTTTTTAACAATACAACTTTATTAAAACTTTACACATTTACATTTCTTAATCCAGTCCTCATGCATGATTTCGTACTTTCCCAAAAGAGTTTGTCATTTCAGTTTACTGCATGTATGTCCTGCTCAAACTATTTCTAGGAATCATCTCTATTACTTGCACCCCCATTTCATAATCATTCTTTCCATTTTTATTTATAACTTCTGCTTGAGTTATGTTTATGAGCCTTAACTGAGTAGTTCCAAAGTATCCCTTCAAATCCGGTTATCCTAAACTACCTTGTTCTATAGGGAGAATCTGCTTGTCCCAATGAAATCTTGCCCTAATCTTTTCCCAAATAAATTAATTCAACTCTTTATCACTCACAGCTTCTCCTGTCATTGATAAATATGCCTGACCCTTTACTAGCCATGTCCATACTCATAAGCTTTCAGCTTCTCTGTTTTTGTATCATTTGTTTAGCCTATTCCCACATATTCGTAGCTGCTTGTAACTGAATCTTTTTCAATCCATGCACCTAAGTACTTCATCTTACTATCTTCTCATAAGTATGGGTAATGCTGAATCTGTTCATGTTTTGGTGCATGATTTACCTCTATACCCTTTGTTTTCTCTTCATTTATTTTATATTCTGAAAAAAAACTTGAAACTTATCTCAGTGTTCCACAACACTAAAATGTCATTTTCTGAATTTATTTAGTAAAAATAATAGGAATCAAGAATGGTTAGCTTTATCAGATTTATCATTGAATTTGACTCCTTTATTTTATTTAATAGTTCAAAATAAAAACCAAATAAAGGGGAAAGAGGATATCCATGCCTGGTTCTTCTTTTCAACACCCCTTGTCAGAGAGAACCCTCCTACCTTAATTCTTGCCATCAAACCTTTATATCTTCCTCATTAACCCTATTATATCTGGGAACACAAATTCCACCATTGCTCTAGGCATGAAATCATAGCTGATAATACTGAATGTTTTCTCTGGCTCAAGACCCACCAACAGCAGCAACATTTTCTTAGTTTCTCTGGATCATCATTGCTCTGTTCATTTTGTCAGACGTTTGCCTCCCCTCCATAAACTCACATTGATCCATATCTATCACTTTATGTAGCAACTTTGGAATCTTAACATAAACAATGCCAAACAAACAAAACATTGTCAGCAAGGGATAGAAGAATCCAAGTAAAAGCTAACTCTGTTTAACGCTTTCATTCTTTTAATGCAACTTTCAAGAACTTCATCAGAAACAGACCCACAGTTTTTACAACAATTAAATACACAAACCAGCGCATCACATGGTCAGTCACTTAACGTAGTAGTCATTTAAGTACAATAAGCTTAAATCTCTGTTTTAAAGATATCCAACAAAATAACTAAGTTAAAAAAAATCATAATTAAGTTCCACTTTTTTAAAAATAAAAATTATGTTTATAACCTCATTCGGGCCTGGTGACTTGTCAGAAGATTAATGTATCTGCCATAATGCCTCCTTAAAAGTCTTGTATTGAAGTCAACAATTAAAGGAGACATAACTACACTGTCTAAAACCAAAAAAAAAAAGAAAAAATCCTAAAATTACAGCAAGCTAATGCATGTTTAGCTAACACATTCTTTAAGTCCTTGTTTTTAATAGTTGTAACATGTTTATAAATATCTTTAGCGAACTTTTTAACAGTTTTGCCCACAAAAACTGGGACAAGAGTCACAAAATTAAGGTAAACTATTCTGAGTGTAACAAGTATACCTGTTTTAGCCAAATTTTGAGTTTTATCGTGCTGTAAAATAACAGAAGAACCTTTAAAACATATCTGCTATATTTACAGTGTTGACGACAAAATGTACCAACACAAGAATAATGCAATGTGTAGAAACATTAAAGCTGGACCATCTCAAAAAATGATATGAAATTAAGTTTTCTTTGGTAACCAACTACCGACGTTAACCAACTCCTTGTTACAAAAATAAATTTCCTTATTAATGACATTTCTTATGATTGGTGGTGCTGCGGTAGCGTTGTCGCCTCATAGCAAGACGTTGTTCTGTTCGATTCTCAGCTAGAGCGTCGTCTGTGTGGAGGCATACGTGAATGGGGCATGCCTTCGTTGAAGGTTGCGCTTCAGGGCTGGTAACCTTATGATTGTCACAGGAAATTGGTAACAAAAAGGACCTAGAATGTTGGTTAGACCTCACATTCCCCTTAAAACAATAACAGTGTTTTAAGATCAGTTTGAAATTAGTATGTCTTTTAGGAACAACTTGCAATATAACACTCAAAAATTCTTCCGAATATCCCCTTTCTAAAAATAAGACTTTAACAGACTGCCTTAAAAACCACATCATCACTTACAAGTCTATTCAACCTTATGAACTGTCAACTACATTCATTTTCATAAAAATAGGTGGTAACTAGTCAAATGTGTTTTTTGTTTTGTTTAAAAAAAAAAAAAAAAAAAAAGTGGGCTTCCTAAAAGCATTACTCTGAAAGGATTTTTGTCAGTATCTGTAGTTGGTAAAACATCTATAAATACTACTTGGTGACCTCTACCACCGTAAAACGCTAAAGAGTTTGTTTTTACTTGGATACTTTCCCATACCAAGTTAACATTTTGTTTGTTTGGCTTTCTTCACGTTAAGTTTCCAGTGTTTTGGTTTTGAGTTTTCAGTTTGAGTTGGAACCGGTTTTCGGAATGGATGGAAGACCACACTTTTAACAGTGAAGAACCTGTTCTTAATATTTCTACTTATTCTTGTCCCAGTGCTGTCATTTTCCTCACCCAGACTTTGGCAGCACTATTAAAGTAACTCGTATTTTAGTTTCCCAGCTTACTGCAGCAAATGCTACAGTGAAAGGAAATGTTTCTGACACTTTGAGTACAAACTCATTACACTGCATCTCAGCTGAACGTGACAAAGTTTGTAACAAAGGAACTTACTCTGTAGCATCTAGTTCTTCAGCTGACAGTTTTAGATGTTACTGTCTTTGAGAATAATTTTGAGCATACTGCCTCCAGTTTGAATAATTTTGTTTTCTGAACTGTTGAATCCATTTGGAAGTTGCTAGATTTCAAATGCTGCACAGGACTGTTTAGGTGACTTAAGTGACTTTATGGGCAAGTGAAAAAATATTGAAGTACAAGTCACTAGCTGGTTCTATCCAATTATCTTATGATCCCCTTTCATAATACTTTCCACTGTATTCATAGTTGTCTTTGATAACGCCTAGCTTCCCCCTACCTTTATTAATGCCCTGTGACATCTACTTGTCCTCCTGTTGCTTACTCTTTCCATTCTTGCTTGCATCAACATTTGGATTAGTTTTGGTGTTTCCCAGCAGCATCATATTTATCCCAAAATTTGATGCAGCCCCCTCCCATACTTTCATAGTATCCTGTCTGGCTTATATTTGTCCACGAAGTCTACCCAATTTATTCTGGTCACTTCCTTTTCAGTTGCTCCCAAAATGCACCCTTCTCTCTCCTACCATTTTTTCCACCTATACATCAATCCTTTCGTCCCATTTTCTTCATGGTTCGGAATGTTGCCTCTGCTCTCACCATCTTTCTCCTACCTTCTGTGACAGTTGTGCCTGGCTGGCGCAGGTCTTCTCTCATACAGTCCACCCATCTCTTTGCTGTATGCACTTGTTTCCTCTGGTCTTCTTTCTGTCAGTCCACAGTCTTCACCATTCCTGCACATGTGCCAGAACCATTGTTATTGGTTCTCTTTTACCTTCCCTGTAGTCAGAGCTGCTCTGGCTTCTTCTGTGATGTCCTTATTTCTTCGATGTTCTTCATCTCACATTGCTGCAGTCCTTACTTATGGGTAGTCCGCTGTCCTCGGTCGGCCCGAATACCAAGGTATTAGGCTGACGTCGGTCATGGGCGCCTAGATCTGACATCAGAGCGTCAGGGTATAAAGGCGCATGACCGACGTCATATCCTCAGTCTTTTTTGCCGCATGGTTCGATGCAGAAGCAGCGTTGCAAGTGCCGTTCGGCGTTCTGAAATTTTTCGTTTTCGGAGTTTCAGACCGATACCAAGTTGGGCTAAGTACCCCGTTGGGGAATATTTTTGTTTTTTCTTGCCTCAGTTACTTACCGGATGTCAGAAAAAGTGAATAATTGTATTTCTTGTGGGAAACAGATACCGCATAGGGATTACCACTCGCTTTGTATTCCTTGTTTGGGACCGGAGCACGTAGTCGGGTGTCGGTTTTGTGCTAGGTTTAATAAGCGCACTATAAAACGGAGGTTAGATTGCGCTAGGTTAGTCTTTGGCAAGAGGTGTAATTATAATATGCCGTCGGATGTTCCGACGCCTGCTTCTACTAAGAAGTGCAAAGACAAATCTTTAAAGCCTAGGCAGGATGATTCGTCCGTTTTGGACGCCGGACCTTTAGAAGCTACAGCTGAACAGGTGGATCCGGCTGAAGTTTCTGTTGAGTCCCAGGGGGGAACTTTGATTTTACAGGATGTGGCCTCTCAGGAGGCAGGTCAGGCTGAAGGGGCCTCTCAGGTTACTATTCTCCCTTCTATGCCTAAGGTGGTTAGGCCTTCTGCTACTGTTTCTAAGGCTCCTTCTAAGGGCAGGTCTGTCTTGCCTTCCTCTGGTGTCAGTTCTGGTTCTTCAGGGTCTGTGCCTAAGAAGCACATGCTTAAAATGGCAGATGATTTGATTACTTTAATTAGAGGTTCTATTCCCCCTCCTGATAAAAGGCCCAGGATGGAGCCAGAGTTGGAAAGTTTGGGGCAGGCCTCAGATGATTCAGAGTCTTCTGCTGAAGACATTCAAGATTTCCCTCCTTATTCTGATTCTGATGCAGAGGATTCCACTCCTTCTGCTTCTCCTCCAGAGGATTTTTCATTTTCAGAAACTTTGCATTCCATGAGGGAGCATTTTCAGTGGGAGGGACAGGATTACTCTGATTCACGGAAGAGACTTAGGGAGTTCTTGTTTTTACCACAGCATTGACCCTTAGCTATACCTCCGGTTTTGGATGTTGTTTCAGATGTTTTTTGGAAGCTTCCCTTAATCCAGATTCTGTGCCTCCTGCCCCAGTTAAACCGGACAGGTATTACAGGGTGCCTGAGGCTCATAAATATCTGTATAAGAGTCCTAGGGTGGACCCAGAAACTATTAGTCAGGGGCCTAAGGGTGTTAGAGCCTCTGTTGTTAAGAATCCGGTTCCTCTGGATAAGGAAGCTAGAGCTTTGGATAGATGGGGTAAGAAGGTGTATACCTCTTCTACTTTAGCAATGAGAGCTTTGAACTGCCAGTTTCATATGTTGAAGTATCAGAATTTCCTCCTTTCTCAGCTAAGGTCTAAAGTGGATGCTTTGGCAGAGGGCATAGAGTGTAAAGAATTGCAGGATTTAGTGCATGTTTCTGAACAGGTGGGTAAGCACTCTTTGCAATGTGGTTTTGATGCTTTACAGGCTTCTTCCAGGGTGGCTGCCACTGGTTCAGTTATTCGTAGGCACGCCTGGCTTAAGGATCAGAATTTGTCTGAGCATGTTAAGTCTAGAATTCTGGATGCCCCTTTACAGTCTGAAGTTTTGTTTGGTCCTCCTGTGGAGTCAGTCTTAAAGGAAATGGAAGACAAGGCTAAGTCTATGCAGACTGTTAAAGATTTTTTTCAGGTACAACCTCCAAATTTTAGTAGAAATTGGCCTACTAAGGGGTGGACTTACCCTTCTTCTGATTCTCAGTCTAGGGGTAGATCTAGGCGTGGTAGGGGCAGAGCTCAGAGTACTTTCAGGCCGAGACAATGGAGTTCGCCTGCTCAATCTGCTGGTGAGGGCAGGGGCCAGTCCTTTCGTAAACAGGCCCAATGACCTACATTTTCAGCTGCCAGTTTCTTCTTGTCTGGCAGCTCCTTTGGGAGGAAAGTTGGCTCTTTTCAAGCAAAATTGGCATTTAGTCACCCAGGACAAATGGGTATTGGACATTATAAACCGAGGTTACAAGTTCTATTTCCATACCATGCCTCCTTTCAAAGGCATGCCAGACGTCCCTCCTCGGCAAAGGATAGAGGCTCGCAGACAAATTTCTTTACTTCTTCAAATGGGAGCTATACAGCCAGTTCCTCTGTCAGAAGTGGGCCTAGGATTTTATTCTCGCCTGTTTCTAGTTCCAAAGAAAGGGAACACGTGGAGACCAATTTTGGATTTATCTATCCTCAACACTTACCTGGACATTCCAAAGTTCAAGATGCTGACTTTACACCAACTTTTACCTCTGTTGGGAAAAGATCACTGGATGGTTACTCTGGACCTCAAAGAGGCTTACCTTCATGTTCCTATCAGGCCCAGTTGCAGGAGGTACCTGCGTTTTCGGGCTGGAAATTTACATTATCAGTTCTCCGCATTGCCCTTTGGCTTATCTACTGCGCCCAGAGTGTTCACAAAGGTTCTGGCTCCAGTGATAGCATTTTTCAGACTAAGAGGAATACAGATTTATCCTTATTTGGACGATTGCCTGATTATTGCACAAGAAAAGGACGAACTTCATCATCTACAGTATGTGATGGCAGTGTTAAGATGCCTAGGGTATTCTGTGAACGAAACAAAGTCCAGTCTAGTACCCTCTCAGGACATGTGCTTTCTGGGTGTGAGACTGAATACAGCTTCCCAGATGGCCTTTTTGACCCCGGACAAACAAAGAAGCCTTTCTCTTTATTTCCATCAAATGTCTCTACGGTCCAGGCTGACTGCAAGGACAGTCCTTCAAGCCTTGTGGTTCATGGCATCTTGTATTCTGGTGCTTCCCAATGCCAAATTGCATATGAGGAAGCTTCAATGGTATCTCAAAAATGTATGGACACAGCACTGCCAAGATCTAGACACTGTCATTCAGATAATACCTTGCATTCGGAAGGAGTTTTTGTGGTGGGCTCAGGAATGTCACCTAAACAAGGGACTCTCTGTGACCCAGTCAGAGGCTAGTCAGATTCTAACGACAGATGCCTCGGACAAGGCTTGGGGAGCACACCTCAATGGAAAATGGGTGCAAAACACGTGGCCTGTCAAACTCCAACATTTGCATACCAACTTGAAGGAAATGTTAGCAGTCCAGTTTGCATTGATGGCTTTCAAAGATTTACTTCACCCAGGGCAGGTGTTGATTCAAACAGACAACACTACTGTCATGTGGTACATCAACAAGCAGGGGGGAACCCATTCTTACCCTCTTTGCAGGCAAGCGATGATTCTGTGGGAAACTGCTCTCAATCTACACCTCAATCTTCAGGCAAGGTTTCTACCAGGAGCACAGAACTCCTTAGCAGATGTATTGAACAGACAAATAGTGGATCCTCACGAATGGAAATTGGATCCTCATGTATTTCAACAGTTGACAGTGTCATGGGGAACTCCAGACATAGATCTGTTCGCTTCTCCACTAAATTACCAGTTGCCAAAGTTTTGCACAAAAATGTTTCATCACACAGCTTGGAAGGTGGACGCTCTATCATTCAGTTGGAACAATCTGCATGTATATGCCTTTCCACCTCTGCCTCTTCTTCCCAAGGTACTCTTGAAGGCCAGACAAGACAAGCCAACCATGATTTTGATAGCACCGGATTGGCCTCGACAACACTGGTACCCACTACTGAGGAGCTTAGTACGAGAACCTCCATGGCCTCTGCCTTTGATTCCGCACCTTTTGTCACAAGAGGACAGTCACTTCCTCAATGTCAAGATTCAGTCTCTACATCTAACAGCCTGGCATATTCGGTTTTAGACTCTGGAGGGTCTCAGCTTCCACAACAAGTTTTGAATGTTATTTTGGAGGCCAGGAGGCCTAGTACCAGGAAAGTTTACGCTGATAAATGGAGGAGATTTTTTATTTGGTGCAAAGGAAAGGACTTTGATGTCTCCAAACCTGATTTAAGTGTTGCTCTTCAATATCTTTCTGAGTTGTTGGACAAGGGTTTGTCTTTCTCCTCAATAAAGGTCCATGCTGCAGCCATTTCTGCTCACTATGATTGTGACCCTCCTTTATTCTCTCATCCTTGGTTTAAGCAATTTCTTAGAGGGGCAAAGAATATAAGACCCCCACGTAGAGCTCCTACTCCTGCTTGGGATCTCAATGTTGTGTTGGAAAAACTTACTCTACAACCTTTTGAGCCTGCAGCTACTGCCGAGTTAAAGTATTTGTCATGGAAAACTGCTTTTTTGTTGGCCATTAACTCTGCAAGAAGGGTTTCTGAATTACAGGCCCTCATGGCAGTGGAGCCTTTCCTGATTTTTCATAAGGATAGGGTATCTTTGCGTACTAATCCTTCCTTTATGCCTAAGGTGGTTTCTAGTGTGGCCCTAAATCAAACTATTCATTTGCCTACTTTTTATGCAAACCCCCAAAATAAAGGGGAGAAAATTTTGCATACTTTGGATATTCACAGGCAGTTGCGTTATTATTTGAGCAGAACCAAAGAGTTCAGACAGTCTCAGCAATTGTTTGTTTCTTTTGCTTTGGGTTCACAGGGTAAACCTGTTTCAAATTTCTAAATGGATTGGGTTTTGTATTTCTTTCTGTTATTCCCATCATGGTAAGGAGATTCCTGCTGGAATCAGGCCTCATTCCACTAGGGCTACTGCTACTTCTACGGCCTTTCTAAGGGGGTAGCTACAAAAGACATTTTGGAGGCAGCTACTTGGAGTTCAGTGCATACCTTTTCTAAACATTACCACCTTCCTCTTTATTCTAAGTCTAGGGCTGGATTTGCCACTGCAATTTTACAGGGCATTTTAGCGGCCCCTAATGCTTTATGATTTTTACCATCCTCCCTTTCCCGTTGCTTTGGGATTCTACCCATAAGTAAGGACTGCAGCAATGTGAGATGAAGAACATAGTACAGTTTTGTACCTACCATAAATGTAGATGTTCAAGATCCACATTGCTGCAGTCCAATTTACCCTCCCTCCTTCCCCACTGTAGTTAGACTTGGTGTTATGCTTTAGGTGATGGTTGTTGTTGGGCATGTTTTTGGGAGGTATTCTGTTTTTGGCTGTGGCCTTTCTGGTTTGGCCTTCTGACATCTGGGGCAAGAAAAGACTGAGGATATGACGTCGGTCATGCGCCTTTATACCCGGACGCTCTGATGTCAGATCTAGGCGCCCATGACCGACGTCAGCCTAATACTTTGGTATTCGGGCCGACCGAGGACAGCGGACTACCCATAAGTAAGGACTGCAGCAATGTGGATCTTCGAACATCTACATTTATGGTAGGTACAAAACTGTACTTTTTGTCCCACAGTGTGGATCCTATCACTCATTTCAGACATTTCATCTCCATTATCTCGAGCTTCCTCAACTGCTTTGCTTTCACTGCCCAGGTTTCTGTATCGTACTGTAGTACTGGCCACGCCGCTGTTTTGTACACCTTACTTTTCAGTTTCTTTGACATTCTTCTGTCCCGCAGTATCCCTGAAACACTGTGCCAGTTGGCTGTAGCCCTTACGATTCTAGCTTTGACTTCCTCATTTAGACTTACCTTGTCAACCACCCCACCCAGATACTTGAAGCTGTTAACCTGTTTCACTGTTTTCTCTTCTGTCTCAAATTTCATCTCCTTCTGATTTCTCCCATTTGATACCATTATAACTGTCTTATCTGTACACAGTTTTGTCCCATGTGCCATTAGTTTTATAATCCATTTCCCTATCATTTGCTGTGTGTATGTATGTATATATGTATATGTATGTGTGTATATATATATATATATATATATATATATGTGTGTGTGTGTGTGTGTGTGTGTGTGTTTAGGAATGCCAGTTCCCACTTCAGGGGGAAGCATCTTCTTCCAATTTACCCTTGGGTTCTTATCTTCCCAGATGTATCTCAATGTCCACTTACTCAGTTGCTTCAAAAATATTTTATCCAGGTCAAGCATAAATGTCTGATCTGCGTATACTACTAAGGGTACGGTAAACATTTTTACTGCTTGATTATTTGGTTTAAGTCTAACCTTAGGTTTTTCCACCTTTTTGTCATTGCTCCAGTTTGTCTTTACCTATGTCCATGTCAGTTGAGGATAATCACTGGCATTCTTGGTTGCCCATACCCCAAGTACTTTGTCATATGGCTCCATATGTGTATGTAATCTTGTACCAGCTCATATGTATGTGCATAGTTCATACGAATTGCCTTTGATTTGTTCTGATTTATCTTGTATCCAGATAGCTATGTAAATTACTGGAGTATACTAAATAGTTTGAAAATATTTTCTTGTTTGCTGTATGTAAAATTATATTGTCAACAAACATAACTAAATTTTTTCTCCTCTCCATTGCATTCTAGTCCTGTAATGTTTGAGGACCTATTTTTTGAGGTAATGGCTGGAAGTGCAGTACAAATGGCACTGTCGAGATTGGACCACCCTGCCTGGTCCCTCTTCCTATCCAAACTTCCTCTATTTTCCTGCCATTTATTTTCAGCACTGCTCTTGAGTTCCTATGTAATTTCTGTAACATTTTAATGACTCCCATAGGAATCCTCATTTTGTACTGCATCTCCAGTGCACTGTATCAAAGCTTTTTCAGTATCCAGTCCTAATAAAACCAGACTTTTACTTCCCCTGCCAGTGTGCATTATGTGTCCTTAATATGTTAACAAATGTTTGAGTATCTTTTACAAAACGATAATGATCCATTGCAATTATCCTTGATAAAACCTAAGCAAGCCTATTTCCCTGTATAGTTGTAAACATGTTATAATCATGATTCAGGACTGAGATGGGACTATAAAAGCGTGCATTGGATGTTTGTTTTTCCTTCTTTTAATATCATTGAGATCACAGTTCTCTTCCAAGTTTCTGGCATGCTTTTCTGTTGTAATACCCCATTGAACGTCTCATGTTAGCATTAGCAATGGCTAAGCTTATGGTGTCATTCTAAGGGAATCCAGTGTCTTTCTGCCTGGGATGACATGATAGACAGACCATGCTGCTTTGCCAGAGATGGCCTGCACCTGTCGCCCTTGGGATTCTGGATACTGGCAAAGGCTCTTGCCACTCCTATAGCGCCTTTTTAGGCAAGGTTCAAATAACAAATTCACCACTGTAACAGGTACAAGCAAGCAAAATCTGAGGGTAATGCTGCTCAATGCTAGAAGTCTAAACCTCAAAATGCGCTCACTCGAGGCGCTCCTTAAAATGGAGAACATCGACATATGTGCAGTGACAGAGACCTGGTTCAAAGCTCCAGAGAGCACCCCTGCATTACCAGGCTATAATTCATGCCACACCTATCGGCCATCAAACCCGCACCTAAAGGTGGAGGCGTGTCCATATTCATTTAAGGATATCCACATCTCCAAGCTAGTTGCTCAGCATAATGCATCCGAGATTATCCAAGTTCAACTAACTCTGGGCAAAACTGCAATCTAGGTTGTAGCTTGCTACAGACCTCCCACCATGCCCCAGGATTCCCACTCCTCTTTTCTTGATACACTGGAAAATATTAAGGTACAACCCAACACCCTAATAATGGGTGACTTCAACTACCCCCACCATTAACTGAGAAAACTACTCGTGTACCAACTCTTTTTCTCAAAGTTTTCTGGGAATCTATTCCAATGCCTTGGATCAACTTATCCACACCACCTCCAGGGGCAGCAATATCCTAGACCTGGACATCACCAACATGGGCGAAACCAGAGGTCAGCTCCTCAGTCAGATCCGACCAGAAGCTAATCACCCTAGGCATCTACATCCCGCTCCCACCCCCCATTAGGAAAACAACCATAAAAAATTTCTCCAAAGCCAACTTCATGCTTCTTAAGACAGAAGTAGCAAACTTCATGGCACCCATGCAGATGGACAATAGCGGTACAACTTCTGAATCCTACACAAATGCACTTACACGAGTGCATGGATCGTGCTATCCATAACAAAATCAAGATGCTATCCTCCAAAAAAAGGAAGCCAATCTGGTGGTCTTCTGCCGTAAACAAACTCTACAACAGAAGAAAGAAACTGTTGCAGAAAAGAGTATAATCCCATGACTGGAGGAACTCCCTGGTCAGCCTCCGTAAGAAGCTGAGATCCCTCATAAAAGCCTCCAAAGCTAGTTATGAAAGCAAAATCGCCACCAATTCTAAAGACAACCACAAAGTATTCTATAGATATGTCAAGAATCTCAATGGCAACACTCAGATCTGCTCTGAGTTACAGCACAATTACACTAAATATACAGAACCAACTGATATTGCCAACATCCTGGCAGATAGGTTCAGTGCTAACTTTACCCCCCTCTCGCCCCTTAAAGGGCCCATCTTTATACCTGAAGAATGCAAAGTTCCTGTAATCACGGCTGCACAGGTAAAAACCTCACTCTCCAAAGCCAAGAACACAGCATCCATGGGACTTGACAACATCCCAGGCTGCCTTCTACACGAACTACAGAATGAACTGGCACCCCACCTAAGTACCATGTTCAATCATAGCCTCACCTCAGGCTTTGTGCCCATTGAGTGGCACACTGTGGCGGTTATCCCACTCCACAAAGGGGGGGCCACAGCAAACCTCGAACTACTGCCCCATTAGCCTGACGAGCCTGGTCTGCAAGGCCATGGAACATGTCATCATGGAACTCATAAAGACATTGGAGATCTCCAAACTCTGGACCCCACACAGTTCGGGTTTGTAAAAGGCAGATTGTGTCTACTAAACCTGATAGACTTCTTTGAAGCAGTCACCAAAGCCATAGATGCGGGTAAGGTGGTTCACACAGCCTATCTAGATCTTGCCAAGGCGTTCAACACCATCCCCCACTCTGGAATTATAGATAAACTCACTAAACTAGGTATAAATCCCTATGTCACAAGATGGGTTGCCAACTGGCTTTTACTGACAGAACAAAGAAACAATCTCCAACCACAGTTCTGGATCCCTTCTATCCTGAATATGGAAATATCCAAGAAAACTAATGGAATAAAGAAAAACTCACTTTATTAAAACAAAGCTTTCGGGAATGCCCCTTCTTCAGTGTTAAATTAATACATTTAAATTTAAATGCATATATATATATATATGCAATAAAACAGAACCACCTGACACAGCCATCCTATAAGAACACAGTATAAAAACAAGTTAATTAACATATTACCATTAAAAGTATATGTACTGCGGTAGCTCAGAGGTGTGATTTAGCGTCTTC
>NC_056740.1:328076742-328099045 GCF_019279795.1 Protopterus annectens | reverse complement strand
TTCACTTTTTAAGCGTTCGGTGATCTAATATAGACCCTTTTTTCCTAGATTCTATGATCTGACTCTCAAACTCCTCCCCTTACGCATAATGCCCCTGACCACTGCATTACCTCAGATCAAGTTTGCTGCTACTATATTATCTTTGAAATATAAAACATTATCATAATACTGCAGGAAAAGAAAAATAGTAACAGAACAGGGGCTCAAACAGGAACTGTTGTTCTTAACAAAAATCTTCATCAGGTCACTTCCAAAGACATGTATGGAGGAAGGTTGGGAGGAAGTTGAGGAAGAATAAAAATGGACAACACAGATGCATAGTTATGGTGAGTACATAACTTTTATATCTGATGTTGTCATTTTCATTCATTTCTCAGTGAATGGGACAGAGTTCCCAACTACAGTAACCTTGGGTGGCCCTTATGGAAGGATGTTCCGGAGAACCACAGAACCAAATGCAGCCCTGTTTCTGGAGATGATATCCAACTTGTAATTAGCAATGAAGGTATGAGCATTAGACCAAGTGGCAGCTGCACAGATATCATCAATGGAAGTTCTGGCCCAAAAAGCATCTGGCATAGCCATAGACCTAGTTGCATGTGCTTTTGGTTGTCTTGGCAAAGTTAAACCTCTCAAAGAGTTGTTGTGTCTTTCAGCTTTTCCCGGTTAGGAACCTCTCAAAGAGTAAACATGAGAAATACAATTTGATATCCATTTGGCTAGCATAGTTTATGATACTGGTTTACCCAATTTGTTCTTGGCAAATGAAACAAACAATTGATCAGTTTTTCTAAAATCTTTCATCCTATGAAGATCGAAACAAAGTTACCTATGTACATCTAAAAGGTGAAGCATGTATTCTCCTTTATTGTCAAATTTAGGAAAGGAAACTGGCAATATGATGACTTGATTAATGTTTGTTTCTGAGGCAACTTTGGGTAAAAAGGAAGGATTAATGCATAAGAAAACCCTATCTTTATGGAAAATCAGATAAGGCAGTTTTGAAGAGAGTGCTTGGAGTTCAGAGACTCACCTCACAGAAGTTATAGCCACAAGAAAGACTGTTTTCCAAGAAAGAAAATTGAGATCTGCTTTAGTTGAGGTCTCATAGGGTGATTGCACTAAATTTTGTAATACAGCAGTAAGATCCCAAGGTGGAGTGGGATCCTTTATCAGAGGTCTATATAAAAAGGTACCTTTAAATAATGCCTCACATAACTTGGATGAAGCTAAAGGGAAAGCATTATCTCTGATGTGGAAGTTATAGATGGCTGCCAGCTGAACTTTGATGGTGGAGAAACTCACCCCACCATGAAAAACATAGGTAAGAAAATCTAAAACAACAGGGATTGGAGCAGTGAAAGTATCCAACTCACCCTGCTGAATCCAAAAAGAAAACCTTTTCCATTTACTTTTATAAATCTTTCCTGTCGAGGGCTTCTGAGATGAAAATAAACTTTGGCGAACCAGGGAGGAAAGCCTGGAACATCTTTCCATCATTGGAATTGGAGAAACCATGCAGTCAACCTAAGGCATGAAATGTCTGGATGAGTCATCCCTGACTGATTTGAAAGGAGGTCTGGACTGGGGTCCAGGGTCCAAGGAGGACATAGTAGATGACACCATAGGAAGGGGAGCCACACTTGCCAAAAGGGGGAAATGAGGATTACTTTGTTCTTCAACCAGAGTGCTTTATGAAGGAATATAAGAATTAGAGGCAGGGGAGGACAGACATAAAGAAGATGGGAGGGCCAAACATGGACTAGAGCATCTCTCTGTGACTGTCCCTGAGGGGGAATTAGGGCAAAAAACCTGCTGCATTTGTTGTTGACATGAGAGGTGAACAGATCACAGGAAGGCTGACCCCATTCATGGAAGACAATTTTGCCACTGATTGATTGCGAGACCACTCATGAGGCATCAGGATAGTTCTGCTGAGCTTGTCTGCTAGAATGTTTGACTTCCCTGGTATGTGCTTCACTACAAGAATGTGGTTGGAGGAGATTGCCCACTGCCAAATTCTCATTGCTTCTCAGGAAAGGGGGTAAGATCTGGTTCCCCCTTGTTTGTTGATATACCAAATTACTGACATATTGTCTGTTTGGATAACAATTGTCAGTAGAAGAAGAAATTTCTGAAAAGCCTGCAATGCTAAAAGAACCGCTCTCATCTCAAGACATTTATATGAAATTTGATCTTTTCTGGGGACCAAGTGCCTTGAACAGTCCATCCCAAGAAATGCCCCCCACTCCAATTAGGAGACATCTGTCATCAATTTGGCATTTGGGGAAGGAAGGATAAAGGGACATCCTTGACAAATCTCATTGGATTGGATCCACCACCATAGGGAATCTTTGCAAATCCAAGCTAGTTTTATAGGATGTTGCAGGGGCTGTTGAAGAAAGGACCATTGTACTGCCAGGGTCCACTGGAGGATTCACATGTGAAGACAAGCAGTAGGTATCAAAGCAGTTGCAGCAGCCTTCAATCCTAGGCCTTTGAGAATCAGTTTTGCTGGGTAGAGGGGTGTGAAAGAATCTCTCTAACATGCAATCTCAAAACAAGAATTCTGTTTTGTGGTAAGAGAGAAAGAAGATTGTATCTAGATAAGCTTGTATAAACTCCAAGACCTAAACTGGTTGAAGGTGGGAATTTGAAAGATTGATGGTGACTCTTGGAGATTGAGATAATTGGAGTAAGTAATCCCTGGCTTTTTCTAGGAGATTCCCTTACTCCGATACTGTCTTTGGGTGCTCCAAGAATCTTATCTAGATGCCTGTATTATGGTGTCCAGTTCCTTCCATGCCCAGCAGGAAGCAACATCTATAAACTCATCCACCAGGGAGGTAATCCAAGATGGAGATGGGCCCTACCCGAAGGCTTCTAGAAACCCTAACTCCTCCTGGGAAGGATTTTTGGAAGACCAACCACCTTTTTGGTGCATGATTTCTAGAATGTCTCCAAAAGAGATGTCTTCTGGTGGAGATCCAGGGGACCCTTCCCCTTCATCAAAATCAGTGTCTTCTGTCAAAGATTCCTGAGGAGAATCTAAGTGCCTCTTTCTGCACAACCTCTTTCCAGTGACCTCTTCAGTGGGGTGCTCTGGAGAGGTATAGAAAGAGGTGGGGAATTCCCTAACTGGAAGTGTCTGGAAGCTCTTATGGGCTGGTTGTCCCTGTGGCATAGGATGAAGAGACTCAGAAACAGTATCCAAAGAAAGAACAGGGATTGGATCTGAAGAGGTAAGAACCGAGACCACTGTCGGGTGAGAGAATAACCTCTCCACCACCTCAAAGGCAGAGGGACCAGGAGAAGCTGAGGCAATCTGACTGGGTCTAAAACTCTCAGATCAGTTAAATCAGGGCCCTGTCTGACCCTCAGCTTTGAGGGATGAGATGGAGCTGAGCTGTCCAGCACCGAGACTCAAAGTGAAAGTGATGACTCTGAAAGCTTTAGAGTCTAAGTCATTCCCTAGGATCCAATGCCGAGGCTTCAGCTCCAAGACACATCCTGCTCAAGTGGAGCTGGAGCCAAACAGATCAGGGAAGACGTCGGAGTCGATGATAAAATCATCTTCATAGTGGGGTCAGCAATGCCAATGCAGATGGGATCTCAAGACAGGTATTGGTGAATGTATTTCCAGACAGGCCCATTTCTCTCAAGCAACGTTTTCCAAGGTCACTTGAAAAACTAGCTTGAGTCTTCAAAGTGGGTAGAGATGTGATGGATCAGGGAAGAAGTTGGAGTTGATGATAAAAGCATTTTCGTAGTGGGGTCAGCAATGCCAATGCAGATTAGGTAGTGCCAGCTGTGCTAGTGGGAGTAGGGCAGTGCATGTCTAACATATGCCAGCATAGCTAGCTGGTGTTTTTTTAAAGAATTATATATATATATCATTTGAATATGAAACTGATTTGTACAGATGCTTGTGTTAAAATATATATTTGTAAAGCTCCTTGTGTTAAAAATGTATCAACAGTGGGTCCTGCTGGATAGAAAAGAAATATTCATGTATGTCAGGCTGCAGTGTTGTAATTGCTGAAATGTATGTATTTTAACAGAGGATACTGGAAGGGGTTAAGCTTAGCCCAGCTAATCTTAAGAAAAATAGCCTGAAATTAAATGACTTGGTTTAGCCATAAAGATTCTATCTCATAGGTTTGAATGCAGCCAGAGACACAATGTTTATTGCAGGAAGGGTAGAAGTGTTGGAATTGTTTTATAGCTTCCAGGTGCTGTATTAAGCCTTAGCAAAGTTCTAAGTGTGTATTATGACACATCTGTGCAAAACTTGGCTCAGTTGCTAGTGAGGGGGTAGTGTGGGAAACACACAGTCAGGTGACCAGATGTGATTTCATTCTGTAGCCAACACTGAAATTATTTTTAGATACTAGTGAGAGATGTAATAGAGACACTCAGCACTCTGTTATTGGAACTGACAACAAAGACACTCATCCATTTCATCTTACCTTGCTTTAGCAAGTAAGTAGGGAACAGTAATTCTTCAGTCATTTAGGAAATTATAGTGAGAGTAGTTAAATGTTGTTTTTGTGTATCTGTCTGAATCATTCCATCTGTGTTGTTTTTATACTGAAATTGAATTGAAACTCTGGTGTTTATTGTGAATAGATATTCACTATTGTCTTATTTATTTTTATTAAATATAGCTAAACATTTCATTGTGGCTGGTCTTTTAGAAAATATTTTAACCTTTGAGAGCACTTGCATTTATTTAGTGGGACTGTGGCTTCACGTTCCTGAAAGTCTTTCTGCTTGGAAATGCTACCATTTGTATAAGTACTAATTTTATTAAGTATAACTGGGTACCCTGGTAAGAGTCTTAGAGTATCTGGCTTTGGGGTGTTCTGGTGGCAGTATCTATCTTATAATCTGTGTGAAGGTGGCATAGCTGGTAAATCTGTGCCAGCCTTTCCCAGGTGTGTGTGTGTGTGTGTGTGTGTGTGTGTGTGTGTGTGTGTGTGTGTGTGTGTGTGTGTGTGTGTGTGTGTGTGTGTAGCTACTTGGAACAGGGACACAGAGCACTGATTTCACACAGAGGATAGTGGAGGGCTTCACTTGGAACACCCGGCTGAGGACTTAACTCTGAGGTAGTCAGTGTGGAGTCTTATTTGGGGCCTGCAGAGGATATCCAGCCCCAGGACTGGAGTGTGCATTCCCTGGGTGCTCTTAAAGGAAATTGTGTTTGGTGCAGAAAGCTGCATCTGAAAATGTCTATTTTTCTCTCAAAATGAACATTCCCCACCGGTGTCAGTGGTGAGGATTGAGGCTCCTTGATCACTGGCCCAGAGGAGGGACATCACAGCCTGTATCACCCAGTAGATGGCCTTGTGGAACATAGCGCCTAGCAAATCTTGTATAAAGTTCAGAGGTGTGCCATATGTGTGAGTCATGGTAACTGCTTGGGTTGCCTCCACACACATTGAGGATTATCTCTTGGGCATTGCAGACAGCCTGGCAGTTGACTGAGTAGAATCCCTTCCTGTTAATGTATGTCCTTCCCTGTTCACCAGGTGGGGCTTTTATTTATATGTGAGTGCAGTCTATGTCCCCCAAAAATTCAGGCAAATGTGCTACAGCATAAAATTCCTGCATTATTCTGGCTCTCTCCTCTGGTGTGCATGGAAAACAGATGTACTTATTGCACATTCTAGCATAGCATTAAGACACTGATGCAATATCTTGGAGGCTGAGCCCTGTGACACCCATAGTATATATCCCCTGTGGGTCTCTAGAATGTACCATTAGCTAATATCCTTAATGTTACACATACCTTAGTTTCCACTGGTATAGGTTCTCCTTTATTTCCCCTGAGTCTGAGATGAGGGTGGCAGAGGTTGCAGAGTTCCTGTAGTCTTTCTCTATCAACTGTTTATCATTCTAATATTTCAGTATCATGCATTCCATTATATGTTATACGCGGTCTGAACACTCTTCTTCTCTTTGGACAAGGTCTATCATCATCAGCAGCAGCAGCATTGATTTAAGCCTGTTGCACAAACGCATGAAAAAGAGCAACAGCAGCTTCTAACATTGCTTTTTCCCTAAGTGTGATGGTGCCTTTATTCCAATAGGTTTTGGAGTTCATGGCAAAGAGTTCCACCAACTCTAAATGATTACTTTATAGCTTCCTGAATGGCTCTGCCATCTTGGATTTGTTAATTAGCATGTAATTCAGCTAGTTATGCTTTCATTAGCATACTCTGCTGTTTACATTTGTTTGACGGCTCTACACGATGTGTAGAGACATTTAGTGAATACAGAATAGGGCATTGTTGTGTGTGTGTTGTGGTGAGATTAGCTATTCATGAATCTGTCCCAATGCCTTTCTACAATAGCACTGTAAACAGTTGCACCCACACTCTGTCCGCTGCACTAAGTGTAAGGATTCACTTACTGCTCCACAATTCCTTATAAAACACTTCTTTATTTAATAAAACAAATAAATGAGTATTCGGTTAAGTGCTTTCATCTACATCAAAGTAGACTTCTTCAGAACACTTCCATTTGTTAAATGCTGGATTTTATATATGCAACTACCCAATCCTAACGATCCACTAGTATACATCAATAAAACAATTAAATATTTAAAGTGCCCAGTGCTAAGGGATTTTCCTTCCTATTACTGCACATTATACACTGATACAATAGCCCTGTAGTGTTCCTCCATGTTTTTCCTTGTTTGCCGATGTACTGCACATGCATATGCGACTTACGTTCCCATGCTTGCACAGTACATCAGTGAAGTGTTAGAGAAGTAATGGTGAAAAGAAAATCTCCGTTGCTGATTTTCTTTCTCTCTCTCTCTCTCTCTCTCTATTTTTTTTTTTTTTTGCCGACATTCTGTTAATGCAAGAAATCTTGACAAAACTCAAAATAATGCAGGGACAAAGGTCCAAAATAGGGACAGATTTTAAATATTGCTCTTATAAACTTAAAAGTTGCTGTATGTCAGCATACTTTTTCGGAACAATGTGAAGCCCAAAGCTGAAATATCTGTCATTATTTAATAAGTTCAAACCCCAGTGACTTGCCAGAAATCTACATTTTTATGAAGAACAGACCAAAGCTATAATGCAAAAATCTGGACATTTGAGAGGTATGCTGCCGAGATTTTATGAGGAGCATTACAGAAATACAAGGAAAATCAGGTACATTTCTGGCTGTTTAGTTTTGCAGAACATTCCTGATTTTTGTCATATTTTGCACTCTCAGCCTATACCTATAGAAAGTCTGGCCTCTAAATGGTATTTAAGTAGCTGGAGTTTTTTTCTATTGCTATCTGCTCAATTTATAATGAGCACGCTGGTTGGGCTGTCCAATTAGCATGCTCATTTTTGAATAGTAATGAGCAGTCATTGTATAAGTATAGTTAACTTGTCCCTCACCTCTGGTTTGTCCCTTCTTGTGGGAAACATGCAATAATTTCCCCCCAAAAGGTTAATTGCCCTAGTTCATTAAGTTAGTCCAGTATCAAGCTTCTGTACTCTTGCTAAAATCTTGGGAGACTGCGAACTAGTCTTTTAGTTATCGACTTCGCAAGCAAATACGGTCTCATCTCATTAACAATACAGTTTGTGTACAGGCCATAATACAACCACTGTATTGTTTTTAGTTACATACACCACCTACAATATTGGGAAAGGATTACTAACAGATGCTTTGTTTGTTGACTGAAAAGCAGCCTTTGATGTGAAGTATCATATTATCTACATTCAATCCTGTTGTGTTTGTGGTATCTGTTGGTATCATATATCACTCTTATTTATTATAATGCAATGTGACAGAGTACATTCACAAATATAGACAGTAAGTAACATACAAGTGAATTGTCCCTCGTTTTCCTGGCTTGCTCATCTCTGAAATGTATTTTCTTGATTTTGTTGCCCACCCTCTACATTTCATTTTCTGCACATAATATCAAAACAATTCTTTGTCTTGCATTTATACAAATATTTCCTTGGGCTAAGCAGTGCCTTGTACAATGAGCGTGTCAGCCACAGTATCTGTTCATTTTTTATAACTCACGCTTTTTTTTCTGTTGCATGTGTAAGTATATTTCTTTTATATATGTTTCACTTAGTTCCTCTCTCTGTTTCTACATTCTGTTTCACCTGGTACCCCTACCCCTTTCTCTGTTTGCTTGTAACCTATTAAATATCCATTTGATCTTCTTGTAAACTATCTCTAGGAATTTTAAATATTTTTCTAAGAAAACATACCAAGCAAGATCTGGAACCACAGAATATTTTGTAAAGAAAGCATCACAAACTTTCATGTTGCAAATGCTTGATGAGCTGCATACTTTACCAAGCAAAATTATTGCAAGCTGATAGTATGTCTTTAGTCAAGAAGAAACAAGTTATGTTTAATGGATGATTACAAACTCAAGTGCTTGCATAACACAGGATAACATTAGGACTAGTACATAAGTGGCTTCTTCATTCTAGAGTCTGTCTGCAAGCAACTTATCAAGGAAATAAATCCATCAAAACAAGACAATTTGAATGACGTCAAGTGACTTTTCTCTTGAAAATCATTCATTATTGTTGTCTCGCTCTCTCTTTTTTATTCTTAGCATTGTAGATGTTTGTTTATACTTTATGTTTTGGGATTGCTATATGCACTTAACTAACTTTCCTTGTTCATAGGTTCATAGTTTCATAGGTGTGTACTAGGCTAATGACCCTAGAGCCTTTACAAACCTATCCCATAGGATTACCCTGACATCATGCCACCCGAACTTAGTTCCCAGTGCCTCTGTCGAGTAGAGCCACTGGAGTGATTCCCAGGAAATTTGTATTGTTTTACTTGTAACATTTCTTAATTTTGTATGTTTTCTATTGAATGTTCTTTAGTTTGTGTTCTGTAATCCATACGGGTGCCTTTTTGATTGGGACATGGCCATTAAGAGTCCTGGGAGCCAGTTTGTCTACCCAATATGCAAACAAGCAAGCAAACAAAAAAGTATATGTATGTATGTATGTATGTATTTATTTATTTATTGATTTATTATATTCCTAAATATATGGTTATGTAAATGCTCTCAACCTACGTTTGCCACTGCTGCATGTCTGTATTGACTACATCTTTATCTTTCTGTTACTGCTAGTAGACTCACAATTCCTATTTAGAACCCTCAGCCTCACAACTTGCCCTTGATCCAGAAGCCACATAGCGGTCATAATATGTATCAGTCACAAACCACCAATCATCTTCTAGAACGATAACAAAACTTTCCTTTGTCTGCAGCTGCTGATGGGCACCTGCCACTGATACCACATTAGAAAAGCCCCAGTTATGAATAGAGGTTGCCAAATTGTTACAAGCCATGAAATGTGCAGGGCAGCTCTTAATTAAATTATGGCTCTTTGTCTCTGCTGAAGGTCACCTTCCTTGGTTTGGGACTTATTTATTTAATTGCACTGCTTGTACTAACTCCTATTGCTCCATCTTATACTAGAATACTGCACTCTATTGTTCACCAATGCTTTGCATTTGTCACTCTGCTATTTTCTTTGTTATTTAAATAAATCCTTTCCGCATCCTGATTAGAATAGATAATTTAATACTACTACTTGGACAGTGAATTCTTTTATTAAAATCCAAAGCCACTTTCCAAAATTTGTTGTAATGGAGTATTAGTAAGAAACTGTGAAATAATATTTTAGCAACACAAATTGTGATGCCTGCACCAGTGCCAAAGAAGGATGGGGCCCTCACTATAGTCCAGGTGACCCGAGTTTCATTAGTAGCTCAGGCACTTGACAACACATGCAGGAAGTAATGGGAATGTTTTTCCTGGCTGAAATACATGCATATGCTCAGGAGCAATTGCACATTGGCTAGATTTCCTGGTGGAGGCTGGAGAAACTACCATTCAGTGCCTTCTGTGGGTGGGCAGGGTATCCTGCTGACATCGGTCCTTTGTGGAAGTGAGGGGCAGTGCAGCACTGATGCCCATTGCACAGCTGACCTCCAGATTATAGATGGACAGGTAAATGGGGTTGGGCTTAAAGTCAGAAAAATGAACTATTGCTAATGGCTGCATTTATGATGACTCCCCCCAGTTGACTCACCCCTGTGATGAGGAATAAATGGGCTGATTGGCTGGGAGAAAGCTGATGATTACTTGGCAGTGGGGCAAAATGTGCCAAAAACCTACAATTTGTGACCTTTGGTACTTCCAGGATCTGCATATTTTTCCTCTTGCTCTAAATGATCTATTCACTCCATGGTACTATTTTCGGTTGTCTTGACCTTTAGCTAGACCAGTCCTCAATCACACAGCTATTTTCAACAAAACTTGAAAAAGCCTACAGAGCAATACAGCTATTAGCTCCTGAAACAAGATTCTTTACTGGAAAAAATATCCTGCTCCAAGACTTGCATATGCTCTTCTTTGTTAATTTATTAATCACTAGCTGCACTTCTAAACTTTAAATCACTTTGAATAAACTATGCCATTTTACCTTTCTCTTCTGTACATGAAAACATCACTGCATATCACTTTCCAGTGCTAATTGCCTTCCTGTTGCTGCCAGATCTACTTTTATTATCCACCCACTTTTTATGATTTATCTTACAGGGATTACTATCTAACCCTCTTACTTAAACTGTCCACTTTATCCTCATTGTATGGATAATGAAGTCAAGACCATGATGCAATAACATTTCTTCATCTGAAGTACTTTTTTTTTTTTAAAGTTTTCCTCTGTTCTAGTTTAACAACTTGACATGCCCTGCCCCTTGATATTAAGAATACCCCTCATCCAATACTTTTCAGGAGGAAGATCCTAGCTTATCTTACTTTAAGCCTCAGTATAAATGTTTCAGGATAAGTCATTCATTAGGATTCTGTTTCCGATTTTCATTTGACCCTGTGTATACTTCCTAATAACAATGCATTATGTTATATTGTACTTGTATATGCCTATGATGCATTATACTGACTCTGCCTGCTAACGATCATAAACTATCATTAGTTGCCTGCACATTTCATATTTGCAGTGTTTTCTTTGAGACATATCTCTTGTATACGTTTTGTCCTCATATATATTTCTTTTGCAGTGAATAGATATCTATCAATAGATTTGTCATCAACATTTATTCAGATAAAAAAAACATCAGTGAGCCGTGGTTAGTCCTTTTCACTGAGATCAGCTCATCAGATATCTGCTTTGAGTTAGCTTTCTACAAACTAGTACTTCCTGGAATTCTTTAAAGAGGGGCTGTGCCCACCCCATTCCCAAATGCATGGCTTTGCCCCCCCCCCCCCCATCCTTACTTATGTAAACATCCTTCAAGATGATCACACAATGGCAGTGGGAAAGAGCAGATAATCCCTGACCCACACTATTCCTCAGTCTCACTAATTACATAGTAAAACTTATAGTGAAATGGGGACTTAATTAAACATAATAACTGATTCTAACTACAGTGAAACAGAAGTCGATTAATAACATGTCTCCCTTGTTGATGTTTAATTCCCCCACTCCCCTTAAAGATTACCCTAGAGCAGGATCTGATATTAGTGTGCTCTAATTTCATTAATGCTACACAGAATTTTTGTCCATTTTTGTCCAAAGGTATAAGTTTAATTCTTCATGCCCCCTCATGGAAGGCTCAGGATCAGTGTCTGGTATATGTGTATCATCCAGAAATAGTGGCTAATATTGCAATTACATTAATGCTACAGACAGTTAAGAGAGGATACTGCATAGACAGACAAAGGCAACCCCAAGACTGAAATGTTAAAACTTTAAATACAAAACTAAAAGGGGAAAAAGTGACTTGTCATCTTGACAGTTGGACACTTTTGTGCATGTATTTAGCCAGCATGAATTCCAAGTGCAGTTTAAGATGTCAACACTATTCTTTCTTTTAGTGCACCCCTTGGTAATTTAATATTTTAGTAGTTAAATTTATCTTCATTGCAGTCCCTACAAGATAGATTAAACAAATTACAAAACAGTGACCAGTGGACTTACCTAACTTATTTGCAGGCAATATTGTAGTGTAAGTCCATCAGTATGGAAAAATACCACAGAGTAATATAACTGAAACAGCGACTAAACAAAAACACTAAGCAGCATAAGGTAATGTGGTAAAGTTACACTAAATACCACACAGTAATATAATTTAAACAGCAACTGAAAAAAAGTGCTAAGCACCATAAGGCAATGTGGTAGTAAGTTACACTAAATACCACACAGTAATATAATTTAAACGCAACTAAACAAAAACACTAAGCAGCATAAGGTAATGTAGTAGTTAAGTTACACTAAATACCACACAGTAATATAATTTAAACAACTGAAAAAAAAGCACTAAGCACCATATGGTAATGTAGTTACACTGTACTGCATCTTATGGGGCCCTAGAACTACACAAACCATTTGGCAAGTAAAGTACTGATGTTCTCATTTTCACTTTGGTATAGCAGTAGACAGTACAGTTGTATAAGTTAAACTGACCATAACAATAGATGTTTGAATGATCACTGCTGGAGAAGCTACATGGGTTATATCCTGCCCAAGGATATAATAGCTAGCCAGCTTCCAAGCTTCAGGGCACCTTCCACATGTTCAAACTGTCAGACAGTTTGAGCTGAGCTGACTAAAAGGCAAGTTTGAATGCGAAGTCCTTCAGAGCTTTCCTGTCAGCAGAGAGAGAGGGAGGCTGAGCCCTCAAATGACAATGCTAGGAACAATAAGTACATGAATAAATAATTTTAAAAACACATCAAAAACAAGAGGGATGGGGGGAGGCAGCTGCTACTGCAGCAGTGATCATTCAAACATATATGGAAAGTTTAACTTACACAACAGCACTATGTTCATCATATTGATCACTGCTGCACTAGCCTTAGCTGTATGAGTAGATTACATTAGCTACTACATTTGGGAGATAAAAGGAGAAGAGTCCACTATAGAATGGTCCTAACAAAGCTTGATATGCACTAGAGAAGGAATCAGCTTTATAGTGCTTTGTAAAAGTATGTACAGAGGACAAATCAGCAGTTTCTAGAATACTTCTAAAATATAACCCTTTCCAAAAAGCCATAGCTGAAGCCAAGGCCCTGGTAGAGTGGGCCTTGACCCTGCTGCCTGGAATAGTTTTGCTATGGTAAGTGTAAATAGCCTTGGACAACCATTTGGAAATAGTTTGTTTTGACACAGGTTGTCCCTTATTCTTACCTTCACAAGAAATGAACTTTTGATACAAAGATCTGAAAGATTTAATTCTATCAGGATAGTACCTGACTTGACTGTGGACATCCAAGGTATGGAATATCCTTTATCCCTCATTTTTATGTTCAGGAAACAAATGGGGAGATTGATAGTTTTGCTTAAAGTAAACTGATACACTATAGGCAAAAAAAAAAAAAAAAAAAAAGATTAGTTCTCAAAGAAAACCTGTCCCTATGGAAAATGCATTAAGAGCTTGCAACTCAGATACCCTTAGTGCAGACATCAGAGCAGTCAGTAAAACTGTTTTCCATGTTAAGAACCTAAAGTTAGCCAGATTAGCTGGTTCAAGAGAAGCAAGTGTTAGCTTTTCTTACACAAAATTAAGATCCCAAGGAGGGGCCACCGGTTTTCTTGGAGGCCTGTACTGCAAAACCCTTTCAAGATCATCCTGACACGAAACTGCATCGAAAGAGGAGGAGCCATGAACAGACATGCTGAAATATATGATACACGAACCTTGATTTGAGGGATAAGAAAGGCCATAGGATACTAACTCACAGAATTATTGTAGAGCCAGAGAACAACTAGCCCTCAAATGGTGCTAGTTATGTTTCCACCAACTAGAAAACCTTTTCCATTTTTGAATATATTGTTTTCTAGTGGAAGGCTTTCTTGCCTCCATTAGTACCTGCTGTACATCCTTAGTAAACAGGTGCTTAAATGGAATTAAGACCCTATAATTTAGGCAGTCACTTGAAGTTGATTGATGTAGGGGTATATCGAGCACCTCTGTTCTTGTGTGAGTAGATCCCGTCTGCGAGGAAGCCTGAAGTAATTGCCCCTGGCCATTTCCAAAACAAGGAAGAACTACAGCTGCCTGGGACAGAAAGGAGTCACCACATCGATCTTGGAGGATTCATTCTGAATATTAATAAGTAACCTGGATATTAGTAGAAAGGATGGAAAAGCATACGGGAACATTCCTTTCCAAAGAAAGGAAAAGGCATCTGTCTTCCAGGCCTTCTTGCATGGAGTCATGGAGCAGAATTTTGCCAGTTGATTGCTCAAAGAGGAGGCAAAGAGGCCCATTTGAGGAATTCCCCATTGATGGATCAAATGTTGGAAGACCCACTGATCTAGTTTACATTTGTGAGGGTCTGCCCTGGTCCTGCTCGGCTTGTCTACCACACAGTTTTTCTGTAACAGAATGCAGGATTCCTGTCGAGTGAGACTGTGCTGTGAAGCTATATCCCAAGCTAACATGACTAGTCTGCAAATGGGATAAGACCTGCTTCCCCCTTGCTTGCTGATCTACTACATGATTGTTATAGTGGCTGTAACCACTTGAAGAGGTTCCAGGGACCAAAGATGGCTCAGAGAGTTGCATCTGTCCTTAGTGTCACTCGACCCCTGTACTTTGCTTCCTCCTGAAACTGCTTTCCAAGCAAAGTCTGACAATTCTGTGGTGACTGACTGCTTTGGGGCAGGGAGGGAGAAGAGCAGATCTGGATTTAAGGATATCTGTTGCTTCCACAAAAAGATTTCTCTTTTGACAAACCCCAGCTCTAGGATTTGAAAAGATAAAGGGTGTTGATGCTGAGAGTATAGAGATTTTAGATGCCACTGTATTTTTCTCATGTAGAGTCTTACCAGGGGTATCATGAGAATCAAAGATGCCATAAGACCCAAAATACTGAGATATTCCCCCACAGTGACCAAAGTCTTACTGGAAAACCTTTGAAATAGATCTAAATTAAAATATCTTTTTCTTCTGGAAGAAAAGCTCTTTGAACTGAGGTGTCTAGTTGAACATCCCAGGAACACAATCCTGTGTAAAGCAGTCCAGAAAGACTTTTGAATGTTGTCTTGGAATCCCAGCATGTGTAAGAGATCTCTCACCCAACAGGGAGATTCCTGAGACTTTGAAAATGACTGTGCAAAGATAACCAAGTCATCTAAATATGGAAAAATGTAGATATCCTGTAGCCTGCAATGAGCTATAACTGGAACTATACACTTTGTTAACACTCTTTGTGTAGTGGATAGTCCAAAGGTTAAAGCAGAGAACTAATAATGTGATTCAGACACACAAAATCTTAACAGAATATCTGAAGTCTGGATAAATAGGGATGTGGAAGTCTAGTGTTGCCAGGAAACTTGAATGAGGAAGAAGAGGTAACAGGTTGTGAGATGACATCATAACAGGTTTAGGAAAGAAAGCTCCAGAATTGGCCTCCAAGCATTTTCTTTCTTTCTTTGCTGCTAGAAACATACTTCAATAAAACCCTTCCTCACATGGGAAGAGGGAACTGGTTCTATCACTCCTTGGGACAGCATGTGATGAAGAATCAGTGGGAACAAAAGAGTCTGCTCTGGAGCATGTGGAATGACACTCTGGAAAGGAATCATTTCCTTCCACTGCCATCTGTAACCTTGATGAATGATTTTTAGAACCCACTTGTCTGATGCAATCTGTTGCCAAAGAAAAGAAAATGGAGATTCAGACTATCTGGAAGGAAAACTGGGCCAGGGTGAAAAGGAGTCAAAAGTTAATTCAAACTTGTTGGACTGTCGTTGGTTTTGGGAGGTGTGAGACTTCTTTTGGGGCCCCTGTTCTCATTTCTTCTTAAACATCTATTTGTATTTTATTTATGCTGTTTATTCTGTTTTTTTTGTTTTTTGTTTTTTGTTTTTTTGCCAAAACTAGATGAAGAGATAAAAAAATCCCTTTGAAATTTTAGAAAAGGTGGTATGGACATTCTTAGAGATTCCATGGATCAGCTTGCTACTTTTATCACACTTTTTGATCACCTCTGCATCAAGAGAGGGCCAGACACTAAATCTCTATTCAAGGCAGAATTTAAAATCTCATTTTTAACATCATCTGGGAGGTTCTGAGAAGGCAGCCATGCAAACCTCCTCAAAACAGTACCAGTGACCATAGCCCTGGAAGAAGTATCAACAGAGTAATACACAGGGGCGGCTCGTGGCATAGGGCTGCCGGACTGCAGCCCCCTCAAAAAGAAAAAAAGAAAGAAAAAAAAATGAAAAATAAAAAAAAATATTTTTTTAAAATTCGCGGACTTCGCGCATGCACCGAGTCCCGGCTTATCGGTCTATGCGCATGCTCAAGGCAGCCCGGCCGTCCCCATAGGGGGACACAAGGAGCGTCTGTGCACTTTTACAGTGCACAGACCCGCCAGGATTATGGGACGCGTCCGGACTGCAAGAGGAGCAGCAGGGACTCGGGACAGGGCGTTTTTATTTGTGTGTGGAGTTTGTGCTTGTGCTTTACTGGAGTTTGTGTATGGTACTTGTGTGTGTGTGTGTGTGTGTGAAAATGCCCCAGGTGCTTATGGTGGTGTGGTAGGGAATGCCTCAGGCTTGAACCCTGTACCCTGTATGCAGGTGTTAAAGACTTGAGTTCCCTACCCACCACCATTTGTAAAAAAATTTCAGATTTTTACCTCATATTCGATCTGATCTGTTCCTCATAATATCTGTGGTTTGTAAATGTTGCAATGCTTGATATTTGATGGTGTAGTAGTAGCATTGTTGCCTCACAGCTGCAGGTTCTTGGGTTTGATTCTTGGCTGGGGTTCCTTCTTTGTGGGGTCTGTATCTTCTCCCTGTGTTTGTGTGGGTTTGCTTTTGTGCCCTCCCATGTTACAAAGACATGTCTGCATTATTTCTTCCTGGGCCTCTGCTGAAAATGTGTTTATTTGTTCCAAGTCAGACTGTCCTGATTAAAAAATGTTAAATAAAATTGATAGGCATTTGAATTTCAGACTTAAGGGTTTCTGAATGTTTAATTCCTTGCGTATTTGATGGTGCAGTGGTAGTATTGTTGCCTCACAGCTATAGGTTTTCTGGTTTGATTCTTGGTTGGGGTGGCTTCTGTGTGGAGTCTGCATCTCCTCCATGTGTTTGTGTGGATTTGCTCTGGTGCCCTGCCATTTTACAAAGACGTGTCTGCAGTTGTAATCCCTGCTGAAAATTGGTTTTGTTCTGTCCGCAGTAAAATTGACAGGCATTTGAATTTCAGACTTCAGGTTTCTGAATGTTTAATTCCTTGCATAATTGATGGTGCGGTGGTAGTATTGTTGCCTCATAGCTATAGGTTTTCTGGTTTGATTCTTGGTTGGGGTGGCTTCTGTTTGGAGTCTGCATCTCCTGCCTGTGTTTGTGTGGATTTGCTCTGGTGCCCTGCCATTTTACAAAGATGTGTCTGCAGTTTTAATCCTCGTCTCTGCTGAAAATTGTTTTTGTTCTGTCCGCAGTAAAATTGACAGGCATTTGAATTTCAGACTTCAGGTTTCTGAATGTTTAATTCCTTGTATAATTGATGGTGCAGTGATAGTATTGTTACCTCACAACTATAGGTTTTCTGGTTTGATTCTTGGTTGGGGTGGCTTCTGGCTGCATCTCCTCCCTGTATTTGTGTGGATTTGCTCTGGTGCCCTGCCATTTTGCAAAGACGTGTCTGCAGTATTAATCCCTGCATCTCTGCTGAAAATTGTTTTTGTTCTGTCCGCAGTAAAATTGACAGGCATTTGAATTTCAGACTTCAGGTTTCTGAATGTTTAATTCCTTGCAGATTTGATGGTGCAGTGGTAGTATTGTTGCCTCACAGCTATAGGTTTTCTGGTTTGATTCTTGGTTGGGTGGCTTCTGTTTGGAGTCTGCATCTCCTGCCTGTGTTTGTGTGGATTTGCTCTGGTGCCCTGCCATTTTACAAAGATGTGTCTGCAGTTTTAATCACTCGTCTCTGCTGAAAATTGTTTTTGTTCTGTCCGCAGTAAATTTGACAGGCATTTGAATTTCAGACTTCAGGTTTCTGAATGTTTAACTCCTTGTATAATTGATGGTGCAGTGATAGTATTGTTACCTCACAACTATAGGTTTTCTGGTTTGATTCTTGGTTGGGGTGGCTTCTGTCTGCATCTCCTCCCTGTATTTGTGTGGATTTGCTCTGGTGCCCTGCCATTTTACAAAGACGTGTCTGCAGTTTTAATCCCTGCTGAAAATTGGTTTTGTTCTGTCCGCAGTAAAATTGACAGGCATTTGAATTTCAGACTTCAGGTTTCTGAATGTTTAATTCCTTGCATAATTGATGGTGCGGTGGTAGTATTGTTGCCTCACAGCTATAGGTTTTCTGGTTTGATTCTTGGTTGGGGTGGCTTCTGTTTGGAGTCTGCATCTCCTGCCTGTGTTTGTGTGGATTTGCTCTGATGCCCTGCCATTTTACAAAGACGTGTCTGCAGTATTAATCCTCGTCTCTGCTGAAAATTGTTTTGTTCTGTCCGCAGTAGAATTGACCGGCATTTGAATTTCAAACTTCATGTTCTTTCAGAATACATAGTAGCACAACCTTTTTTCTAGCAATTTTCTAAGTTTATAAGATGAATATTTTAAATTTGTCCCTATTTTTGGGACTGTATTCCCCATTATTGGCTTCTGGCCCAGGTTTTTGTGCTAAGGTTGACAGCTATGGCAAGAACTGAATTCACTGAATATGGACTGTAGAATTGTGCATATTTACTGATAAAGGTGCACTGTAGAATTGTGCATATTTACTGATAATGGTGGACTGTAGAATTGTGCATATTTACTAATAATGGTGGACTGTGGAATTGTGCATATTTACTAATAATGGTGGACTGTAGAATTGTGTATATTTACTAATAATGGTGGACTGTGGAAGTCTGAGTAGACTTTTTTATGATAAATGTTCTCAACTGGGCAGTTTTGCCATTATGGGTGCATATGTTTTGTTTCATTGCTTACTGGAAAATGTTCAAAACAAATTTAAAACACCCTCTAACAAGTGTACTGTATTGTACAAGGAATATAATTTTAGTACAATGAGGAAGGTGTATCAAAGAGCACATGTATGTTTCATATGCAAGGGGCCTATGATTCAAAACAGCCCAAAATTAATCTTTATCTGCCACTGGCAAAATGTATTTTCTTTGAATGTGGGTTTCAATGCTGTTTCAATGAATGTGAGTTTCAAGGGCAGAGAAGTTTTAATGCTAAGTTTTCATTGTGAGACTGCATTGCTTTGTTTAACAGATTACTTAATGTTTGTGCTGTAAAATACAAAATAAAACTTTCAAATGAAGTCCAATCATTGAAGTAAAGCAGTATGCACATTAGTGTTTATGGTAAATGGAGTGAAATAGCCAAGTAATGGTTAATTGGAATGGCTGCAGAGGCTCCAGTTCAACCATTATTTTGTCAGGGGAAGGGCAGCAAACTCAGACAGGCCCAGCTGAACTATACCTCCCAACTGTCCAGATTTTCAAAGAATGAATAGATTTTTGCTTCTTATTTTTGGTTTGTTGTTCATAAAATTTGTAGTTTTAATTCCTAAATGATTTGCCAGAAGTCACTAAATAATAAGTTTCAGACTTCATAACCTTCATAAAAATGCATGTTAAAGTAAGAGCCGTTCTATCAACTGTCTCAATTTATACAAGAGCAATTTTAGTACTGTTTATATGTGCCCCAATATATTTGGCCTTGTTCAGATTTACTGCATTAACAGGTTGAGAGGTACATGCAAATAAATTGCTTTATAGAATTAGGCATAGCCAACCTCTCAACTGTCCCCAATTTTTGGCTCAAAATGTTGCTCTTCCCCTAATAATCCCTCCATAAAATAGCAATTTTGGAAGAAAACATGGAGGGTTTACAATTAAGAAATAACTGTAATAATCAAAGTTATAGATTACTTGAAATGCATGTAGATTCTTTTATTTTGTCAGCTGCTCAAGGTAGCAGTACTAATATTAAAGTGTCCCTTCTTTGACAGGTAGAAGCTGTATTGTGTGTCTATTTTATATTTTTGCATCACATTTTTGGTCCATTTTTCATAAAATTGTGTTTTTGGCAAATTAGTGACAAATCACTAAAGACTGAAGTTAGAAAATGACAGACATTTGAGTTTCAGATTTTATACCCTTCAGAAAATTCATACTAATGCAAGACCTATTCTATTATCTTTCTAAGTTTATTAGAGCAATATTTAAAAATTGTCCTTCTTGTTGTGCCTTTGTCCCACTTGGCTTTGTCCAGATTTCTTGCTCTTGAAGTTGAGAGGTATGACAAATGTGTCAGGGCCATCACAGTCAGCCAGAGAGATTTCAAATTGTGACATGCTTGTTGCACCCCACTCCCCCATGTAGTGACTCTGGATGTGTCCAAGCAAGGCAAGGAGTAGTTGTATCTACCTTGGATGGGGAGGACACACTGCATAAGTACTACAGTGGCTTTTCATCTGTCCTTGATTTTGCAGAATGGTCTGGTTTCTGTCATATTTTTGTACTGTTGATTTATGCTTATTACTCAAAGTGCCTGTTGCTCTGTGTTTAAGTAGCAATGCTTTAATGACCATAAGGTAAGCTTGTCTGACATCGAAGATGCAAGTAAGCTTTAATAAGCATACTGTTAAAGAATTGCCAACATTGAAAGCCTTTCTGTTGTTGCCATGCAGAGAATACTTGACTAGATAATGTATAAGCCTTGGGTATTAAAGGACAGGATTCCATTATTTTAAAAAGCTCATTACACTTGTTGGAGACTTCCAGTCATCTCTACAGGCTTTACCCGTAAACTAAACAGAATGCCAATCATGTGTGGTCCATAACCTGTACAGTAATCCTTTAAGCAATGTATCTTGAGCTTGTTTCTTGTTTGCTTTTCATTTTTACTTTTATCATGTTTTCCCCATGAAACGTTGTCAGGCAGCAGGTCTTTTTGGATAAGAAACATTTTTACAAGTGGGGGCATCACATAGATTTCTACTTTCAGCATGTTGCTTGGTACTTTAATAAAGCTGAATATATTATAATTAGAACTGCAGTGCAAGGAGAAGTAGTTTGAGTTGAGTGCTTCTGGTTTTCTTATACTTGATTTTGACTGGCATTCCAGTAATGTATTTAAAAGTAATTTATTTTTCATGCCTCACAACCTTTTGTTTCCATCTAGATATTAAGTAAGCTGTCATGCAGCCAATGCATTGAAATATTTTTATTCTTCTACACTTATTTTTGTCTTGATTGGACTTTCATAATGATGGTTTGCCACCCAGGGCAGCGTATTTAATTAAAGTTAGTTTTTTTGTGGTTTTGTGCATAGCTCCTCCCCTTTATGGTTGACCACACCCCTTCCCTTTGACCCCGCCCATTCAGCGTCTCCTGCAGCCCCCCTGTTATTTGAAGTCACCAGCCGCCACTGATTTTAATAAGAAGTTGAGTAACACTGGTAAACTGATCAATGGAATAACAGTTGCTTGCTAAGATTAGAAGATACGTACATTTGTGTGGAAAGGAAGGAAGATTAGTAAAGGCAGATAAATGAGAATGAGTAGAAGGACTGGGCTATACTGAATTGCCAACTACAGTATGTGTTTCAGTTATAAATATGGCACCAAAACTATGGCGGGTACAGAGGAAGAGAGGAAGGGGGTAGGATGAATACATTGGGAAGATGAGAAAGAGAAGAGGTAATAGTTCAAATCAACAGATGACGAGTAGTACAGAAAAGGATGCACACACACACACACACACACACACACACACACACACACACACACACACGCACACACACGCACACACACACACACACACACACACACACACACACACACACACACATGGCTAGGTGAGGGGTGATTTTGTTTCCTTTTGGGAAGAGCAATATAAGAATGCTAGGGAGTAATATCATTATATCGTTTGTGGGCAGTTATGAGAAAAGAAGTGGGAAGAGAAAGAGCTTCACTTGGTAGAGCAATTAAAGAATCCGAGCAAGGGGAATGTTCAAGGTATTTCAAGAGGTAAGAGATGCATGTGATTTCTTAATGGAAGCTTAGCTGATTCTTAAGGTGTGGAGTATGAAGATGCAGCAAGTACATGGGAGAAATGAAAAAAGTTAAAGAGAGAAGTTTTATAGATTAGAAACTTCAGTTAGATGCACAAAAGGAGGCATCTGTACCATGTAAAAGGATATGGAGGAAAATGGCTTATAAGGATGATAAAGCCTTGGGCTAGTTGGATTAATAAAAGTTAGCTGTGATGTAGTGATGGATT
>NC_056740.1:328019317-328076242 GCF_019279795.1 Protopterus annectens | reverse complement strand
GTAGCTCATTTCTGAAAGTAACTAAATATGGCAAGCAGTAATGATAGCGCAGCATTTGCAGGAAGGCTTGTGTGACATGGCAGGCACAACAACGGAGTTCCTCATGTTTACTAGCAGGTTGTCTGAGCCTTTTACAGCAAGAAATCTGGGCCGAAGACTAAATTAATTGTGGCGGGGGTAGGTTGCAGAGAAAAACAGCAAGAACAGGGAAACATTTTAAGTATTCACGTAACAACCTTAGAAATTAGCAGAAAAATGCATAAACAGTTTATAGCGAATACCGATTTTCATTTAAACATCATTTGATCGACATATTACTGAAACTGCTGTTTAAATGAAAATCTTTATTTTGATCCCCGTCTGCTGTTTGATTGGAAGTCCGTATGTAAGCACATATATCTTAGTTTAATTTCAGCTCTCGTATCATACCTAGATCCAACCCTGTACCGTTGCTACTTTCTATGGTTATGCAATTGTAAAACCATCTAACATCAAGGTTTATACTGTGGGCACTCAAATGAAAAAAACAATTATTAAAAGGAAAAAAAAAACAATAATCAGTATTTAGTCCGCTTGAAAACCTGATAGGAACACAAAATTCAAGAGTAGTTTATGCTGGGAGCAAAAGCAGGATAGGGACTGAACAGATGCAGGATATTTCAAAGAAAATTGACACTGTGGGTGGGAATGTGAGTGACGTCGTAAAGTGGGTGTTACTGTTGTCATCTGTAGTGTGGACCCGAATTTTAAACGCTGGGATTGTCCCTTTAAAGTATGCAAGGTTTCTCCAAAAGAATAATCCTCAGGAGGAGATGCGGATGGGATGGATTCTTCTGAATCCTCATAGGGTGGTATAGAAAATTCCTGATCAGAAGAGGAATCAGAGGAAATAGAAATCTGATCTGAAGATTCATAATAAGTGTCTTGCTTAGGCCTCTAAGAGGGTGGGGGGGTTGGGAACCCCTGATCAAGGTAATTAAGTCCTCAGCCATTTTGATCATCTGTTTTTTAGGCATAGGGGCCTGAGCACGTGGCTCATGTGTCGTTTTTTTAGACTTAGAAATTGTTTTTGAAGCTGGTATCTGTTTTATATAGAAATGTTGAGGTCTGAAAACACCCTCAGAAGCCGGTGCCTGCTCAGCAGCTCCGGACCCATCTGAGGGAGAGACATCCGCGGGTTCAATACTCTGAGAATCTCGCGGCATACCGGACTCCGCATGGGTCTCGGTAGAGGCCTGCGACTCAAAAGTAGTGGGTATCAGGGGCTGCGAAAGCACCTCACTTGAGTACCGGCGAACTGGCTTAGGAGAAGCTTAGTCATCAGTTTTGGACCTCAACGGTCTGTCTCTGTCTTTTTTTTGTGAACTCCTTTAGTCGGATTGCTATCCGACGACATTTCAGGGTAATTAAATCTGGATCCAAAATATTTTGAAGCAAAAATATACAAACGCTTAATAGTGCGTTGGTTAAATCTAACACAAAACCGACAGCAAGTCATGTTATGATCTGGGCCTAGGCAATGAATACAGTACAAATGAAAATCCTTATGAGGTATTTGCTTCCCACAAGTAATGCAATTATTAACTTTTACTGACATCAGTAAGGAGCAAGAAAAAGTTTCCCCAACGGGGTACTTAGCTTTAATTGAAGACTTCAGTTCTGAAACTCAAATGCGAAAATTTCAGGAGTCGGTTGACCGGCACTTGCGAACTGCTTCTGCTTTGCATCGCGAGGCAAGAAAGACTGAATAAAATGGCATCGGCTGCATGTTTTATACCCCTGACGACCTGAAGTCATGGAAGAGGAAACAGCAACCGACGCAGGACCCAAGACTTTGATATTCAGGCCGACTGAGGGCAACCTGCCAGCAGATTACCCAGATGTAATCACTGCAACAGTGAAACAAGAAGAACATCTGTTTGATGAGAGGGTGTGAGAAAAGCAGGTGGTCAGTGTTGAAATGAGCAGAGATAGCAGAGGTATGAATTTTAATAGAGGAAAAGGAGACACCACTGTGTAGCACAGGTCAGCTAGGTAATCCAGGAAGAGAGGTAGGGAGGGCTGTGCCGTATTGGCTCCCTTAGCCTGCATCCAGGTGCAAAACCTTTTCCAACTGTCAGCATAAGACCTTCTAGTGCTAGAGTGTCTAGCCTCACTTATAACATCCAGAACCTGTTTACTGAGATTGGCATCTTGATCAGTAGTCAGGGAATAAGCCAGGCTGCCAGACTGAGAGTCTGCAATTGGGGATGCATGAATTCTCCTTCCCTCTGGGTCAGGAGGGTTGGGGTCGGTAGGATATGCCATGGTGGCAATGGGGACAGGCTGCACAGCAATGGGTACCAGTGCTGGAGAGGCCAGTCTGGAGCAATTAGAATTGTCCTTAGTTTTTCCTCCCTTATTTTGAGCAGTACTGGTAATGAGAGGTAGTGGGTGAAATGCATAGACAGAGAGGTTGACCTAGGGGAAGGATAGGGCATCCACTTTCCAGGCCCTGCAGTGAGGCTCTCTAGTGCAGAACTTGCTGAGCTGATGACTGGAGTGGGAAGCAGAGAGGTCGACCTTCGGGGTGCCCCATTTCTGAGTTATTAGGGTGCCACTCATGTGGTTCCAGAAGATTTCTGCTCAAGTTGTCTGCCAGAGAGTTTAGAGCGCGTGGCAGGAATTGTGCTAACAGGTGTAGTTGCATGACTGAGGCTGTGTGGCAAAGGGCCATGGCGAGCCTGCACAGAGGGTAGGAGTGAGTCCCTCCCTGCTTATTGATATGCCACATCACAGTGGTGTTGTCTGTTTTGATCAGTAGAGTCCCTGGGGAGAGAAGGGGCCTGAAAGCTGTCAATGCGTGCTGGACAGCCAACATCTCTTTTTGGTTTATGTGCAGATGCATTTGCTGTGGGCTCCACTGGCCCTGTATGCCACTGCTGTCCAGGTGTGCACCCCAGGCATAGTCTGATAAGTCTGTGATGAGGGTCTGGGTGGCAGGGGGTGGTGAGAAAGGTAGCCCCTTGTTGTGGTACCATGCTGCTGCCCACCAAAGAAAATCTTTCCTTAGGCAAGGCATCACTGGTATAAGAGAGTCTTGAGAGTGTTGACACCAAAGGATTTTTAAGTACCATTGAAGTTTCCTCATATGCAGTCTGGCATACTGAATGAGTAGAATGCAGGATGCCATGAACCCAGAGCTTACAGGATTTTCCTTGAGGATAACTGGGGTCTGGTGGCTAGTTGAGAGAAGTAGGCTGCCAGATAAGTTTGCTTTTCTGGTGTAAAGAATGCCAATCTGGGATGCTGTGTGCAGGCTTGCTCCCAGGAATAGAATCCTTTGGGTGGGTACTAGTTTGGATTTCTTTTCGTTGATAGTGTACCCTAGGGAGGTCAGTAGAGACTTTGCAAAGGCCAGGTGCTTGAGCAGCTTTTCCTGACTGACTGCCTGAATTAGGCAGTCATCTAAGTATGGGTAAATTTGTATATTTCTTTGTCGGCAAAAAGCAATGATGGCGGGGAGCCAGACATTTTGTGAAAACTCTGGGAGCAGTAGATAAGCCAAAGGGAAGTGCAGAGATCCTGCCCTGAAACGTAGATCTTTCCTGCATGATTCCCTGATTGAGATGTGGAGGTAGGCCTCTTTTAGATCTAGGGTGGCTAGTCAAGCATTCCTGGAGAGCATGGGTAGTAGTTGGTGAAGGGTGAGCATTTTGAATTTTGGGATCACCAGGAAGGTATTTAGAATGGATAGATTGAGGATGGGGCACCAGGTGCCCTCTTTTCTGGGTACCAGGAAGAACCTGGGGTAGAAACCTTGGCTTATCTGTTCTGCAGGAACGTGCTCTACTGCCCTCATAGAGAGCAGGGAAAGGACTTGATTCTTGGCCTCTGTCCACTGGTTTGGAGGAAGATCTGGGAACCCTTTTGGGGATGGGAGAGTGAGGAAAGAAAATTTGTAACCCTGGGACACTATGTTGAGGACCCAGCGGTCGTTGGTAATGGTGGCCCAGGTGCTTGCGTGGAAGGAGAGTTTTCCTCCTAGGTGCATCAGCAGGGGGGCAGAGGGTGGGGGGTGGAAGTGGAGAGTCATTGTGAGCTCTTATGAGGGGGTGGCTTTGTACTCCCTGGTTTTGAAGTGGAGGAACTCCATTGCTTTGACCTCTGCATTCCCTGTGGCTGTTGTCTGGGGGGGTCTGCTTCCCCGGGGTCTGGGCTGAACTGACCTGGAGGGGGCAGGAAAGGACCAGTGCTAGGAGGGGCAATGCCTACTGAACCTGGGTGGCTGGGCTTGTAGAAAATCCTTAAAGATGGAAGAAAAAGCTAAATCTATGCAGTTGAGACCTCCTCTGCCTTGGTGCCAAATAAGTTGTCTTTGTGCAAGGGTGCAGCCAATAATTTAGATTTGACATGGTCTGGCAAGGGCTATTCCTTAAGCCAAGCATGCCTTCTAAGGACAGAACCGGTGACTGCTGCCCTGCAAGAAGCTTCTAGGGCGTCAAAACCACAGTGTACGGTGTGCTTAGTTACTTGTTTTGCAGAATGCATCAACACTTGTAACTATTTTCTGCACAAGCAGGAAAGGATGATATTTTTTGTTTGAGGAGATGCATGGTATGTTGCTGAAATTTTAGCATATGGAACTGACAATTTAGTGCTCTGACACCAAGAGTAGCAGAGGTGTATACTTTTTTTACCCCATCTGTCTAGTGCTTGAGAATCCCTATCTGAGGGGGTGGGATTCTTAGCAGAAGTTGCTTTAATTCCTTTAGGCCCTTGAGAAATAACCTCAGGGTCAGCAGTAGGATTTTTGAAAAGAAATGTGTGCAAGTCAGAGACTCTAATACCAGCCAGGATTCCTGGGAGCAGGAGGGAGGGTGTCATGAGTCAAACTAGATTCCGTGAAAGCATCATCCGAGGAATGGCCAGGGGTCTGTTCTGTGGCAGAAATAAAAATTCTCTGAGTCTCTTTAGATTGAAGGTAGTCCTGACATTCCCACTGGAAATACTCCATAAAGTATGAAGGGTTTCCCCAAAGGAAAAGTTCTCGGGTGGAGAGACTGAAGGAATGGATTCTCTGCATTAGAATCCTCAAAAGCAGAGAGGGGTTGCATGTCTTCATATTCAGATGCATCAGAGTCAACAGACTCCTGTTCAGCTAAAACTACTGGGGACAGATATCTTTCTTTTGGAAGAGGTAGCTTGGCTTCCCCTGATCAGCATAATAAAGGCTTCCGCCATTTTAAGCATTTGAGACTGAGGCAAGGAAGCAGGTGCCTGAGATTGGGTCATTGGTTTCTTGGGCATGGTTTGTACCCTGGGCCTTAGAAACTCGGTAGTTTTCGAAAGAACGGTAGACGTGAAAGAAGTCGTCGGTCTGTGTCGAGACTCGGTAGTGCGAAGTACTTCCTCGGAAGCTGGTGCCTGCTCAGTGGCTCTGGACCCATCCAACTTAGAGACAACCGCAGGATCCTTAGTCGAAGAAGAGTTTTGCGGCATACCAGACTCCAAAAGGGTCTCGGTAGCAGCCTGCGAATCCACAGAAGCAGGCATCAGGGGCTGCGAAAGCACCTCACAGAGGACCGGAGAACTGATGACTAGCTTAACGGAAGTGTCCAGTTGGTTTGGACCCGTGCGGTCTGTCTTTATCCTTATGTTTTTTCGGAAGATCTGCTGTCGGATGCCTTACCGAAGCAACGAGTGTGAGCGAAAATATCTAGCTACAATAAGGGTTCGACGACGTATAGTTCTGGCATTGAACAAAGCACAAAAGCGACAGCGAGGGACATTGTGGTCTGGGCCTAACCAAGTGATGCAGTAAGAATGAAAGTCTGTGTGTGGTATTTGCTTTCCACAGGCGAGAGAATTGTTATCCTTTTCTGACATCTGTTAGAGCAACAAAAAAAGATCTCCAATGGGGTACTTAGCTTTAGAAGACTTCAGCTTCAATTTGGAAGACTAAACTCAGGTAGTGGCCGACTGGCACTCGTGCGAACTGCTTCTGCTTCGGGCTCCTCGGGAAAAAAAAACTGATGTAATGGCATTGGCTGCCTTGCTTTATACTACTGATGACCTGATGTCAGTCCTGAAGCGGCAGCAACCGATGCAGAAATACTAAGCCTCTGGTATTCAGGCTGGCCGAGGGCTACCCTGGCAGGGATAACCCAAATGTGATGACTGCAACAATGAAACATGAAGAACATCATATGTTTTGGTAGTGTAATGTGTTGGCAGACTTCAAAAATTCCTTAAAGAGAACTCTGTCAGGAATATTAGGCGAGCAAATGAGTGTCACAAGATGGGTAACAAACTGGCTAAAAAACAGAACCCATAAGGTCAAAATTGCTGGAGCCATGTCAGACTCAAAACCAGTCACGAGTGGTGTCCCACAGGGCTCAGTCTTGGGACCACTCTTATTCGGCATTTACTTCTCGGATGTGAAAGCAAATATGGGAGGATTATGGCTGACAAAGTTTGCAGATGACTGCAAACTGGGTGTCATAGTTGATTCACCTGCTGACACACACATCCTACAGAAAGGTCTCACTGAAACGGACAACTGGTGCCGGAATCATGGCCTCAAACTTAACGCCAAAAAATGTATAGTCATCCCCTCTGGGAAAAACAAAGTACCCACAAATTATCACATAGACAATAACCCACTGAGTACGGAAGAAGTAATCAGAGACCTGGGGACTCAAGTCGATAGTGACCTCTCCTTTGACAACCATGTTGCCAAAGTGGTCAGAAAGACATTCTACCTTGCCCATCTCATCATGAAGGGATTCTCATCCAGATCAAAGGAGGTCATTGTACCTCTATATTCCTCCCTTGTCAGGCCCATGACTGAATATAATGCTCCATTTGGGATGTATCTCACCCGGCACATGCAACAACTGGAAAGACCCCAGAAGTACCTCACCAAGAGGATCATGGGTCTCAAACATGTGCCTTATCCAGCTAGATTAAAGAAACTCCAGCTCTATTCAGTAGCATACCGCCTGCTCAGAGGTGATTTGTGCCTAACATATAGGGCCATGTCCAACCAAGAACTGATGGACATGCTCCATCGCAAAGAATCCAGATCCACCAGAACCACGCGAGCTAAAGATTTCAACCTCTGCACAAATATGAATAAAACATGCTGGAGGGATAGCTTCATAACACAGAGGTTACCCGTACTCTGGAACAAAATCCCAGTTCATGTGAGACAGAGCCCTTCATTGGCACTGTTCAAGAAAAATCTCGATGCATGGATGGGAGATCGTAAGTTTACCCCGGAGTCACCTCAGTGTCACTACTAGACAGAGGTATAGTTTACTAAATAATGGGGTCCCACACGTGTCACTACTAGAGAGGCGCAACTATATAATACGGGGTGGCGTAAGCCGCATCATTGTTGGCTAGGCTTGTAAATGCCCCAGGGCAGATAGCCTAGTACACTACTATGAAACTATGAAATAAATGTTTTGGGCTGGAATACATGATCTGAACTGCCTAGACATAGCAAGGCCTTGCTAAATGCCAACTCTGGTGGCCGCCAAAAAAGCAATTACTAGAAAATGGAAATAGAAATGTAAACTATTCTTGAAGTAGTGCATATTGTAACAGAGATAAAAAGAAAGGAAGTGGGATCTTTACAAACGGGTAGGAGTAAATTACATAGAAAAAAATAGAAACTGTGGGAACACATGTAGAAAAAGGTTTTGAAGGGGGCGGAATGAGGTTTAAGAGAAGGCAGGAATGGAATAATTTATGTAAAATTGCTTATTCATGTGACATAGAACAACAGATGTGAATATTTGTAAACGTGAACTTCTTAATATGGTTTGATTACTTTTTAAGTTTGCTTAGGTCACAAGTGATAATTTAATAAGTGTGTTTAAAAAAATGAGAGGCACAGTCCCCCTTCTGCTGGATGGCTCAATTTTTGTTGGACAAAGGTTTGTATTTCCTCCTTAGCCTGTTCTGCATCAAAAAATGTCTTCGACCCTCAAGGAAAAAAAATATTCTGAAGACAGCTGAATACCACAGGCTTGAATCTCACACCTGTCTCTTGACATTCCCGGATTGCTGGGATAAATTTGCTTCTCTTCTGCCTGGTGTACAGTGAATAATCATTTTCCGCAAACACCCTTATGTCCAATTTTTAATACTTTGTCTTTCTACCACAATTTTGTCAGGATCAGCTTTCTGCTGGTATGACTAACTTTTCTAACACAGGTCTTGGCCACTTTTTCATGGCCAGTTTGGAGCACGTGGACAGAGAGACAGCAGAGAGAGAGAGACAGAGAGAGAGCGAGAGAGAGAGACACAGAGAGAGCGAGAGAGAGAGACACAGAGAGAGAGCGAGAGAGAGAGGCGCACAGAGAGAGAGCGAGAGAGAGAGGCGCACAGAGAGAGAGCGAGAGAGAGAGAGAGAGAGAGAGAGAGCGAGCGAGACAGAGCGAGCGAGACAGAGCGAGACAGAGCGAGACAGAGCGAGACAGAGCGAGACAGAGCGAGACAGAGAGACAGAGAGACAGAGCGAGACAGAGCGAGACAGAGCGAGACAGAGCCAGAGAGAGCCAGAGAGAGCCAGAGAGAGCCAGACACTCAGAGAGACAGACACTCAGAGAGACAGACACTCAGAGAGACAGACACTCAGAGAGACAGACACTCAGAGAGACAGACATAGACAATGAGCCCTTTCAGTTAACAAATCCTGCATGGAACAGTCCAGTTGCTTATTTCTGCTTTCATAAAATTAATAGGCTGTTCCTTCTAGTTTCTCTGGTACAGCAGAAAATCTCAGGTTTTCCCTGCATGCTATGTCCTTTGTGAAACAGATCTTCTTGAGCAGTCTCATACTCAGTGAGCCTTTTCTTCATTTTGACCTATTTTTGCAGTTTTATCAGTTCATCTCAATAGCTGCTTAAAGCTTCTTCCATTTTTCCCAGCTTTTTCTTATTTGAGTTCATACACTCCTTCAATGTTTTGTTTACTTAATCAGCTCTTGAGAACATTTGATTTATTTTTTTAGTCTTGATTACTAGGAAGCCATATCTTGCACCAAAGCTGGAACCTGAACTGCTTTTTGCTGAACAGCTATAGGCTTCTTCCCAGTCGGTGCGTTTTCTCTTCAGCTTTATTTTCTTTCAGGCTCTCTAAATTTCTTCTTGGTTTGCATCCAGGCAGTACACTTAATAGTCAATAACCGAATTTACTAAATCTGGCAAAGTTACTGGCACCTATCTCCGTTTCTTTTTTTCCATACTGGGAGAGCTGAAATTAAGCTGCTGATCAGTGTCCAGCCATCTTGGAAGTCCTACAGCACTGTGGTATTGTCTGCAACCACTTGAAGTCTTGGGGGGACTAAAGATGATTCAAAGAGAAGACAGCCTTGATAAGAATTAGCATCTCCTATGTTTGTGAGTTTCGGTCGATCTGCTTTCCCCAGATACCTTGCACTTTTACTCCACTTGACAGTGCTCCACAAGCACAAGGTTCTGGGAATTTCACTTTTAACAATTCCTTCTGACTGACTCTGTGCTCTCCCACTGAAAACACTAGCACATTCCGGAAACAGTCACAGAGAAAGAATCCCTCGCAGAGAGATTCAAATACCATACTCTCCTTTGAGATTCAAAATACTGAATCTATTCAGGAAAAGGGGAATCAAGTTTTATTTTCCCAGAAACTGGCTTATAAGAAGGATCAATAGCCTATAACACCCTGAGTCAATCTCAATAAATTACTCCTGTCCAGAAGGAGCATATAAAACTTTTAGTTTTTCGTTTCTTTTTGACAGGAAAGTCTGGTAAACAGGTTTAGTAATGGTAGCATCAGCTTCCCCAGGAAAGAGCACAACATTCTGGCTAAGCAGGGGTACCTTCCTTGCCCCTTCCTCCCCAAGATCGACGAGAGTGGCACTTGCATGCCCAGAGATGGGACCTTAACAGCTGCAGAGAATGTAGCTAACCCACTGTCCATAACAAAAGTATAGACAATTTGAAAGAACGGTTGGTGCTCAAACGCAAACTTGTAATCCAAAACAAAGAGGCACCAAGGATCCACAGGCACAAAACGTTTAATAGTAGACAGGAACCAGCACGAAAATACAAGAATGTAGATGCACTCTACATTCTTGTATTTTCGTGCTGGTTCCTGTCTACTATTAAACGTTTTGTGCCTGTGGATCCTTGTTGCCTCTGTTTTGGATTAAAAGAATAGACAACATCAGAGGGATCCAGAGAAAAAAAAATGTCTAGAACTAGATTTAGCAAAGAACTGTCACTCACCTATGACTAAATTAAATTACTAGCATTATGTGGTGGGGCAAAGGCTGTTTAATTAACTTTATTTTTGTGGCTGGAAAAAGGTGCAACTGAGGCACAGACAATTTTGTTACATGGTTAAGCCGAAAATGGTGCTTCTTTCCTGGGGAAGCTAAGCAGAACAAGTAGGTAAAAATCAGAACTTCCCCTAGGAAAAACACAGCAAAAAGCAGTTTAATGCACTTTATCAGCCCCAGAAAGTAAAATGCATAGTGTTTCTCCATATAAAAACATTTTACACACTTTAAAACAACTTTTAAACTGCCATGTTAAAAAGTGCACTCCCATTTTAATGCACAAGTCCCGAGATTGTTTTTTCCTAGCTTAAAAGGTACTTTCCTAAACAGGAAATTAAGTTTAAAGAACAAAAAAGTTATAGTGGAATGTCTTCACCCAAAGGGAACTTATCTGCCCAGCAATGGAACAATGTTAACCAACTATCAATTCTCGAAAGCCTGCACAGAACTGCTCTTTTTATTGGCAGGAAAACTATGGAAAGGCATGGGCACTTGGAAGGTTCCCTGAAGCTTTGCAAGCTGCCTGGATGCTGTATCCTATGCGGAAATAACCCATATAGTTTAGGCTACTGCATCACTGATCAAGATAAACGCAGACACTTACCTCAGAAGAGAAGTTGTAAAAAGATGGTTGGGTACGTACAGTCACATGATGTCACTACATGTCACAGACTGCAGGGTCATACACTCAGTTCCTCCAACAAATACATAACGGAGCAAAACGATGTGATCATCTAGGTGTTGCAATACAGTCAGCATCACAAATCTAGTGACAGCAACACTTATCACTGTGACAATGTAATGCAATACTAAACAGCTGGGTCCAACATAGGGACAAGACTACCAATAATATGGACAACCACACTGGAAGGGCACAACTGGAAATGTGTATAGCTACATAGAAAGCCAGTGACAAAAGCCATTAATATTGGTGAACTACCACCTCTACAGCAGATAGAGGACAGTCAAGGAGAAGTCATACTGGGCATGGCAGCAGAAAAGCTAAGAGATGTGCCAGAGGCATGGAGCTAACACTGGCACCACTGCCAGTGAAGTCTTGCACCATTCCACGATCTACCACGACCATCGATACTCTGGGGAAACCCACACCTATAGCAAGCTGGCAGATTTGAGGATATGGGCTATGCTTATGTGGGACCACCATTCCAAGTACTGCATAAGCCTGGTCTGCAAAAGTCCATACATATATTCCCAAGCTCTATTACCAGGACAGAGACCCTGCAATAGTTTAAAATACAGCAGACACTAGTAAAATTAGGGATCTTCATTAGCTATTATACTGACAAGCAGGGAGGCATGGTACCTCTCTTCGCCACATCAGCAATACAACAGTTCAGTGATGGAACCTTTGTGACAAATGCCGGTATTATGTAGCAGCTACATCTCACCCCTAGGTTCCTAAACTCCCAGGCACAAGAAAGAGTGCTCTGCTAGTATATATGGACTTACAACTTACAAAACAGTCAAAGCATACATCGACATGTGGACTGTGCTACTGTGCCTTAAGGAAGTCATTCACCTGCGCAAAGAATTGAGATTCATCATGTCTGACTTTGGGCAACCTCTGTGAAAAACATGAGATCCAAGTTCCTCTGTACATGATCCAAGGCCAGTCTACTCCATTTATCTCAATGCCTACTGAGGTGGGTCCAGAAGTATGAATACAACTAAATGAACTAATAAGAAAACAAATTCAAGATCCATGTTAAAAAGATAGTGACTGGCACTCCTACAACTACTAGATGTGCCGCATTTGCATCACTAAGAACTGCATTCTCTAACAGTATGTGTAGACTGTCAGAACTCTTGTATCCAGGGCCTACCAAAGAGCCAGAATGTGTTGGAGGAATGGCACTGGTGTGTGCAACATCTACTTGGCAAAAATTAAGAGAATCTATATGCAGTCTGAGATTTTACGAGAGAACAGGACTGAGTTTGTATGGCAAAGCTGGCTGCAGTTCTCTGTGCCAGCAACACGGCTCAGAAGATTATAAGAGAGAGCATGCAGATGTGTACAGAATGGCAACAGGAGTATGATTGTCTTGAAATTACTTTGCACTGTTCCACATGGCCTCAAATCGTCAACCTCACCTCCTGTGGATGTGCAGTACATCGGGTTTGGTTCCATCATGGGTAATTGATGTGCCTGAGGAAAATAAAGACAGTGTTATACTTTTCAAGGACAATGGCCTACTGCAGGCAAGTGTGCGAATGGCTGGTACAGCAATGGACACCATGGAGAGAAGTGTCACAGTCCTAGAGATATTTTTTATGCATACTCTGACTGCTTGTAGTGCACCTGCCCACTGTCCTGCCTGGACTCAAACCCTTACCTACATGCTTGTTTTGCTGTTATACCATCCTGGGTCTGCATGCCCTGTGTGTGCTGCCATAACATACTCTCTGCATTGTGATAGTATTTTTCTCCCTCCTTTACAGTCTGCCAGTGTTGTCTTGAGGGGGCTTGTTGTGCATTAGCTTCCAGTAAATGCTGTCCTGCCTTCTTGCCATGCCACCTGTCACCTTCCTTAATAAAACTGTCCTTTCAGCAGCTCGACTTCACTTGGATGGTACACAATTCCCCTTCTGCCATTAACAGTCGCAGATTTAAACCAGACACCTTTGACACTGTTGGGTGTTCCAAGATATTTTACTTACCAAGCCTGCCACTGATGAATCAACACAAAAATACCCCAAAATCGCACTTCAAAATAAGGTCGGTCTACATAAGGCTCCAGATAATCATTATGGAGACTAGGCAGACTGACAGCCTTTTAGTACACAAGTAAAAGATGGGTGTAAAAAGTACTTCCTCACCCATCCTCATCTTCCACTGACTCAGAGGGAGGGAGGAAGTTCTAGTCCACCCCAATAAAGGGCAAGCTCACCACCTGCACAGATATGAAGAAAGTTGGTGGTGGTGGGGCAGATGAACACCAGAATAGTCTAATGGAGATCCACTCACTGGAAGATGCCAGCATCTGTGCAGTCACTGAAACCTGGTTCGAGACTGCGGAGAGCACCCCAGCTTTACCAGGCTATACCACATTCCACGTATTCTGAACCCTAAGAGAGGATGGGAAGACTAAGGGTGGTGGAGTCTCTACCTTCATTAAAGACAAGCGCATCTCCAGACTGGTTTGCCAGCATGACACACCAGAAGTACTCCAGGTGCAACTGACAATTGGAAAGACACTCATCCAAGTTACAGCCAGCTATAGACACCCCTCCATGACTTAGGACACCCACTCCTAACCTAGAGGTACTCAGTTCCATCAAGGTCCCCCTAACACCCTAATCCTTGGGAACTTCAACTACCCCACCATAGACTGGGTGAACTATTCCTGCACTAATGCACTCATCCAACGATTCCTTGACTTAATTCTAGAGCACTAGACCAGCTTGTCTCATCCTCTCAGATACGTCAGGAACCTCTATGGCATAGCCCAGGTTTGTTCCGAATTAGCTCTTAATGGTACCACTTTCACTGATCTGGTTGACTTGGCCAACCTGCTGGCAGATATGTTCAGAGCAAACTTCACCCCCCCCCCCGTCTCCTCCAAAGACTCATTCGACATCCCCGATACTTGTCCTGCACCTCACATCTCCATAGATCAAGTGTTAAAGGCCCTAGACAAGCCAAAGAACACAGCTTCCACGTGACCTGATAGTATCCCAGGCTGTACACTGCACCATCTTCAGCAAGAACTAATTCACCACTGAGCACCCTATTCAACCACAGCTTAAGTACAGGCTCAATTCCAGCAGAGTGGACAACTGCCACAGTTATCCCCCCTTGCATAAAGGTGGAGCCACTACTGACCCTGGAAACGATTGCCCCATTAGCTTGACAAGTCTGATCTCTAAAGCCATGGAGCATATTATTAGGGAACTCATAAAAAAGGTCATAGGCAATCTCCAAGCACTTGACCCCACCCAGTTCGGATTTGCCAAGGGTAGATCTTGCCAGTTGAACCTGGTTGACTTTTTTGAGACTTTCACCACGGCCTTGGATGAGGGAAAGTCAGTACATACAGCTTACCATGACTTGGCCAAAGCCTATGACACAATCCTCTACTTGGGCATCATCAAAAAGCTAACACAACTTGGTGTACATCCCTAGCTCATCAGATGGGTGGTTACACTAGCTCACCGATAGGACCCATAAGGTCTAAATAGGTGCATCTACCTCTGACAGCAGACCTGTCAGTAGTGGTGTTTACCAGAGATACGTCCCGAGACCCCCTACTGTTTGGCACCTACTTCTTAGAGGTCCAGGCAAAGACAAAAGGCCAGGGGCTGACCAAGTTTGAGGACGACTGTAAGTTGGGTGCTATCACTGACTCCCCAAATGATGTTAACATACTACAAGAGGGTCTCTCAACAACAAATGAATGCTGCCAAAATCAAAGCCTTAAGTTAAAGCCAAAAAATGCATTACATCATTTGGCAAAAACACGACCCCTGCTGATTACCACATCAACTGCAACCCCATAAGCACACAACCTGTGGTGAGAGAAATGAGTACACAGGTTGACAACTACCTCACATTTGACCATCATGCTGCAGCAATGTTCATAAAAAACTCTTTTACTTGCTTCATTTCATAAGTAAAGGGACCGCATCAAAAAAAAAAAAAAAAAAGTGGTTATTACCTCTCCGTACTCCTCCCTCATTAGGCCAATAATTCAGTACAACTCCCTGTTTGGTATGCACCTCTCTAAACACTGCAGCATCTGGAAAAGCCACAGAAATATCTCATAAGGAAAATGCATGGCCTCCAACACCTGTCCTATGTGGACAGGATCAAATCACTATCACTGTACTCGGTATTGTACACATTGCTCAGAGGTGATCTCTGTCTCTCACCTACAAAGCAATCTCGGACCCTGCCCTACAAGAGATGTTCCATATCTGTAAATCGAACCGTTCACACATTACCCGATCAAAAGGCCTAAATCGAATATGTGAACATTAACAAAACCTGCTGGAGAGAGAGGTTTGTCTCCCAGAGGCTGTCCTGTCTCTGGAATAGACTTTCCATACATATCAGTCACTGACCCTCTTCAAGCGCAACCTTGATGGGTAGATGGGAAACCACAAATTTGTCCAAGAGGTTCCTCCTGTGTCCCTCACTGACAGGGGTGACAGGTGCTGACTCAGGTTTCTTTTTTAGGGATAAACTCTTGCTAGGCTTGTAAACCCCAGGGCTATTAGCCTAGTAACCTCCTATGATCCTATGGAGAGTGAAGCCTGAAAACAGCCTGACAAGCATTTGTCTTTGTGGCATTATTCCAACTTGCACCTTGGGGATGCTTAGAGGATGCCTCTGGCAGTCCCTGTGTGAAGATGCCTAAATATTCTCAAAGCTTCTGGATGTAAGGCAAGGCAAAAACCTCTACAATCTTCAGGTGGCTAAATCGATGGCACTTGTAGCAGCTGATGACATGTTCTTCCTCAAAGTAGAAAAGGCAATTTCACTGTGTGCCTTGGCTGGTAGTTTAAGGGCCACACAGAGCTTAGTATGCTGGTGTTTAGGCATGTAAACACAGAATTTAACATGACAGCAGAAAATAGCAAGCAGAAAACAAAGTGATGTCTCAAAGGATGGCCAAACATGTGCAACCAGCATATTATGTCAGTGTCTAAGGGAATCCGGAGTCAGCTACCTCCAAATTAAAACACAAAGAAATAATACTAAGATGTGGCTAGCAGAGATGTTTGCAGCCAATGATCTGCTAAGAAGGGTCTTTCATATTAGACTTTGTAAATTTCATCATCAAATTAGGTGCTGTCAGTGGTGGGATTTAAGTTGGCAATCTTACATATTTACCATAACATGCATCTTTACATACATTTGTATACAAATACATGTGTGCGCGCGTGTACACATACAGAAACAGACGTGAAACAGAGACATGTTCTTCAGAACTCTACAAAATGGTTTATCTTAAAATTCATAAATACCAGTTACTTACCAAGAGGTGTAAAACGTGGCTGATGGTCCCTCAAAACATCATGTAACCACTCTGCAAACTTTGTGTAATATGGGTCAGAGAATATGTCGTCTACTCTTCCATTTTCGAACAGGTACTAAAAAGCAAATAGTTCTGAATTAATGTGTGTTAATTACACTGCTATTTTCAGAAAGTGAACCACAATTACGAACCTCAAAGACATTCAGTCTGTGAAAGGGCAGCAATACTGTTACCACCACCAGTTTGACAGAACAGGACCCTGCACACCCTCACAAAGTACAGTTGTGTACCTACCATAAATGTAGATGTTCGAGTGTATTCACTGTTGCAGTCATTACTCTTGGGTTATCCTGCTGGCAGGCTACCCTCAATCGGCCAGAATTCCAAAGTCTAGGTCCGGCGTCGGTTGCTGTCGCCTCTTCCCTGACGTCAGTGCGCCAGGGGTATATAAAAGATGCAGGCAACGCCATTTTCTTCGTTTTTTCTTGCCCCAGATGTCAGCTGCCCCCAAATTGGAAGGCTGAAAAATATGTCAATAAAAATGCATGCACAAAAATAACATTTCCTTCATCTACAAGCAAATACACCAAATAGGTTGTGTAGGATAGAGAAGTGCAGATAAGTCCCAGCAAAGAAAAAGGGGGATGGTAGGAGGGTAACCTGGACTGCAACAAGTGAATACACTCGAACATCTACATTTATAGTAGGTACACAACTGTACTATGTTCATCGTGTTTCACTGTTGCAGTCATTACTCTTGGGTTGAATCCCAAAGCTGAGGATGGGTGGCTGGGCTAAATAGGATTAGGAGAGGCTATGAGGCCCTGCAGAACTGCAGTGGCAAAGCCTGCTCTGGACTTAGAGTAAAGAGGTAAGTGGTATTGCTTTGTGAAAGTGTGCACAGAACTCCAAGTTGCAGCCTCTAAGATATCTTTGGTTGGTACTTCTCTGAGGAAGGCTGCTGAGGTGGCTGCTGCTCTGGTGGAATGAGGCCTAATGCCCTTTGGCACTGTTTTGCCATGCTGAAAATAGCAGAAACGGATGCAATGGCCTATCCATTTAGAAATGGTCTGTTTTGAGATAGTCTTTTCCTGTGATCCTGCAGCATATGACACTAAAAGTTGCTCAGTCTTTCTGAAAGCTTTAGTTCTGTCCAAGTAGAAGCGTAACTGCCTGTGTATGTCCAAAGAATGCAGAATTTTCTCACCCTTGTTCTGTGGATTTGGATAAAAGGTAGGCAAGTGAATGGTTTGGTTGAGGGCCACACTGGACACCACCTTAGGCTTAAATGTAGGGTTTGTCCTCAGAGAAACCCTGTCTGGATGAAAAATGATAAAAGGTTCCACAGCCGTGAGTGCTTGTAACTCCGAGACTCGTCTTGCAGAGGTTATTGCTAGGAGCACAGCTGTTTTCCAGGATAAGAATTTATATCTGCTGTTGATGCTGACTCGAAAGGAGGCAGTGTGAGTTTTTCCAAAACATAATTGAGGTCCCAGGCCGGAATTGGTGCTCTCCTTGGAGGCCTAATGTTTTTGGCCCCTCTGAGGTACTGCCTTATTAAAGGATGAGAAAAGATAGGTGGTTCTTTATTGTAATGGGCTGAAATGGCAGAGGCATGAATCTTAATTGATGAGAATGAAAGGCCTTTGTTCAGCATCTCAGTTAGGTATTGTAAAATCTGAGGGATAATTGGTATACACGTGTCAATGTCTTGTTCCTGGTTCCAAGCACAGAATCTCTTCCATTTTTCTGCATAGGATTTTCTGGTACTGGGCCTCCTGGCCTCCAAGATAACATTCATAACAGCTTTTGAAAGAGGAGTGTTCTGAATGGCTACATTATCCGCCATGCTGCCAGATTTAAGGTCCAGAGTTGGCTGTGCAGGATCTGATTGTTTTGTTGGGTCAGCAAGTGAGAAGTTTGAGGCAATATCTATGCTGGACCTTGAGACAAGCTCTTTAGGATTGGGTACCAGTGCTGACGTGGCCAGTCTGGTGCAATCAGTATCATTTTTGGCTTCTCTTGTCTGACCTTTAGGAGTACCCTGGGAAGGAGAGGCAGTGGAGGAAAGGCATATACTGTCAGATTTTTCCAGCTGAAGGAGAGGGCGTCCACTTTCCATGCTTGCTTGTGATAAATTCTTGTGCAAAATCTCTTCAATTGGCAGTTGTGAGGGGAGGCAAATAGATCTATGTCTGGCCATCCCCATTCCCTTGTTATCATGCTGAAGACTTGTGGATCCAGTTTCCATTCGTGGGGATCCATGAGGTTTCTGCTTAGTTCGTCTGCCAGAGTATTTGTTTTTCCTGGCAGGAATTGTGCTTGCAGGTGAACTTGAAAAGCCAATGCTGTGTCCCATAAGGTCATTGCTTGTCTGCAGAGGGGGTAGGAATGTGTACCTCCCTGCTTGTTTATGTACCACACGTAGTATTGTCTGTCTTTATCAGTAGCTGTCCTGGAAGAAGCAGGTCCTTGAAAACTGTCAGGGCATTTTGAACAGCTAGCATCTCTTTTTGATTGATGTGAAGATGCATCTGGTTTGCAGGCCATGTGCCCTGAATACATTTTCCTGCCATATGGGCCCACCCAGGCATAATCTGATGTATCTGTTGAAAGTGTCTGTCTGGCTCTGGGTAATCTGAATGGCAGACCCTTGTTGTGGTGACAGGCTTCTGCCCACCATCGAAACTCCTGTTGCAGGCAGGGAATGAGTGCAATGTCTCCAGGCTGTGGCAATGCTGAGTCCAAACACTTTTTAGATACCATTGTAGTTTCCTCATATGCAGTCTGGCATATGGAATTAGTAGAATTCAGGATGCCATGAAACCCAAGGCCTGCAGGATTTTTCCTTGCAGATAAGTGGGTTTTTGTTGCCAAATCCTTGAAGTAAGAAGTCAGTTGTTTTTGTTTGTCTGGCGTGAGATAAGCCATCTGGGCAGTTGTATTTAAGCTTGCACCCAGGAATATTATCTCTTGAGAGGGCACTAGTTTTGATTTCTTTTCGTTTACTGTGTACCCTAGGCCAATTAGTAATCTTTTTACAAACGCCAGATGCTTTAGAATAATGTCTTTGTTCTCTGCTTGAATTAGGCAGTCGTCCAAGTAGGAATATATTTGAATTCCTCTTTGTCTGCAAAATGGAATTACTGGTGCCAGGCATTTTGTGAAGACCCTGGGATCAGTAGATAAGCCAAAGGGCAGTGCAGAGAATTGGTAATGCATTGAGCCAGCTATGAATCTGAGGTATCTTCTGCAAGATTGTCTGATTGGGACATGCAGGTATGCCTCTTTTAGGTCCAAAGTTATGAGCCAAGCCTTCTTGCCCAGCATGGGCAGGAGCTGCTGTAGAGTCAACATCTTGAATTTTGAAACTTCCAGAAACGTATTTCGTATAGTCAGGTCCAGTACTGGTCTCCAGGTTTTGTCCTTTCTGGGTACTAGGAAAAGTCTGGAGTAAAATCCTTGCCCCTGCTCTTGTTGTGGTACTTGCTGAATGGCCCTCATATCCATGAGGGCTGTAATTTGTCTTTGTGCCTCTGCCCTTTGATTGTGTGGCAGGTCTGGCATACCTTTTGACCTTGGTAGAGTGTGAAAATGGAACCTGTAGCCTTGGGACACTATGTTCAGAACCCATTTGTCTTGGGTAACCATTTGCCAATTTGATGAAAAAAGTGCTAGTTTTCCCCTTAAGGGGGCTGCCAAAAGAAAAGTGCTTGGATCTGGTACAGGAAAGTCATTGGGACTGTTTCCTGTAAGGTTGTGTTTTGTCCTCTCCACTTTTGGAGGTAGGAGCACCCCATTGTATAGGCCTGTATGAGCCTTGGGGCTGAGATCTGCCTCTGGGACGCCTGTATCTGCCTCTGTGGTCTGTCTGACACTGGAAAGGACCAATTTTTAGAAGGCCAGTTCCTGCTAAACCTGGGTGGCTGTACCTGTAAGAAATCCTTGACTGTCTGCAGAGATTTTGCTTTATCCTCCATTTTTTTCAACACCTCTTCTGCTTTAGTACCAAACAAAGTATCATGATGTAATGGTGCATCTAATAATTTTGCTTTAACATGATCAGGCAGATTCTGTTCCTTTAACCAAGCATGCCTTCTAATAACAGAACCTGTAACAGCGGCCCTGCAAGAGGCTTCCAGTGAATCATAACCACATTGCAAAGCATGCTTTCCCACTTGTTCAGCTGCATGCAATAAATCCTGCAATTCCTTGTTCTCTGAACATTCAGTATTTGTCAACAATTTCTGTTTAAGCAGAGACATTAAATATTGCTGATATTTACGCATATGAAACTGACAATTTAAAGCCCTTACAGCCAAGGTAGCAGAAGTGTAGACATTTTTCCCCCCATCTGTCTAGAGCCCTAGAATCCCTATCAGAGGGGACAGGGTTTTTTGCAGTGGAAGCTTTAATCCCTTTGTGACCCAGAGATATAGTTTCTGGGTCAGCAGCGGGGTTTTTATAAAGGAATTTATGAGAATCCGGGACCCTGTAGTATCTGCCTGGCTTAGCAGGTGCAGGGGGTAAAGAGTCAGGGGACAGGCCGGACTCTGAAAATACATCATCTACAATGTCTAGAACAGGTGGAATAGCAAGGGGCCTGTGCTGAGGAAGTAGCAGAAAGTCCCTGAGCCTTTTCTTAGATTCAGAATAATCTTGGCTCTCCCAGTGGAAATGCTCCCTCATGGTATGCAGGGTTTCCCCAAAAGAATAATCCTCAGGAGAAGAGGCTGAAGGAATGGATTCTTCAGCATCAGAATCCTCATAGGGAAGCATGGAATAATCCATGGAATAATCCTGTTCAGAAGAGGAATCAGAGGAAATAGAAACCTGATCAGAAGAATCATACTCTGTCTCTTGCCTAGGCCTCTTATCAGGAGGGGAATGGGAGCCCCTGATCAAAGTAATTAGGTCTTCGGCCATTTTGAGCATCTGTTTTTTTAGACATGGAAGTCTGAGTAGGAGAATGCTGTACTTGTTTCTTTGTCTTTAGAGCTGCTTTAGTCTTTGAAGCTGAAGATGGCTTAATATATAAGTTGTGTAGGTCTGAAGACACCCTCAGAAGCTGATGCCTGCTCAGCGGCTCCGGACCCTTCTGAGGAAATGATTTCTGAGTGTCCAACACCTTGAGTATCCAGAGGCCCAGTCGGCTCCACGTGGGAGTCGGAAGCGGCCTGTGGCTTTGAGGTAGCGGGCGCCAGGGGCTGCGAAAGCGCCTCACTGAGAACCGGCGAACGGCCTAGCAGAGGCCTCGTTGTCGGTTTTGGACCTCGGATGCCTATACTTTTCCTTGTCCTTGCGTTTTTTTGTAAACTGCGGTTGTCGGCTGTTCCGACGGCATTATATAATTAAATCTTCGGCCAAAGTAATGAAATGCAAAATCGAACCAACGCTTAATAGTGCGTTGGTTAAATCCAACACAAAACCGACAGCTAGCAACGTTGTGATCAGGGCCTAGGTAAGGAATACAGTAAGAGTGAAAATCCTTATGAGGTATTTGCTTCCCACAATAAATACAACTAACATTTTCTGACATCGGTCTGGAGCAAGAAAAACGTTTCCCCAACTGGGTACTTAGCTTTAATGAAGACTTTGGTTCTGAAATTCGGATTCGAAAATCTCAGGAGTTGGCCGATTGGCACTTGCGAACTGCTTTTGCTTTGGGCACCGCGTGGCAAAAAAGACTGGAGAAAATGGCGTCAGCTGCATCTTTTATACCCCTGGCGCACTGACATCAGGGAAGAGGCGACAGCAACAGACGCCGGACCTAGACTTTGGAATTCTGGCCGACTGAAGGTAGCCTGTCAGCAGGATAACTCAAGAGTAATGACTGCAACAGTGAAACACGATGAACATCCAAGGAATGGATGGAGCTCATCACAGAACCACAGTAACAATACTAGGTAAGCGATCAAGAGGACTGTAAAATGCCTACCCATACACACCCTTAAAGATACACCCAAGGTTCATGCGTCAGCTTTCAAGCAGTTAATAGTGTTTACCTCTCAAAAAGAGCAGTGCTGTACATGACAATCCAGTTTTAAATCTTTGTCAAGAAAAGCCTTAACAGCTAGTCAACGTAGTACTTTCAGATGTAGTGATAACTTATTCCATAAGGTGAGAATATGTTGAGTTAGGAACCTCTCTCCAGCATGTCCTGCTTACTTGTTGAAGATTTAGGTCTCCAATGGGGATGTTTGCAAAGCTACTGGTTTTGTAAGATGATTAAATAGGACTGGGTCTTTCATGGTTTGAAAAGCGAGACATAAATCCCCTCAAAGCAGCCTATGGTCTGCAACGTATAATGCGAGTTGTGCTAATCTACTGGAATAGTCGAAAGACTTAAGGTCTTTGATTTTTCTTGACAAAGTGTCCTTTGGCCTTTCTAGTGGAGAAATATGCTTCGATTTAGATATACCAAAGGGGGCAATGCATTTAAAATGGGTATGACAAAGGGAGGAGATATGTGGCAGGATGGATTCTTTCGATCCTGAAGACATTCCCCTGGAAATTAACTGGTCCAGATATTTCCACCATAGACAGGAAATCCTGTGACTGAATGAGTGAACTAACCACATAAGTACACAGGTCAAATATGACAGTGTCTGTCTGAAGGAAAGTACTATTTAAAAATAAAAGTTATGTACTCGTCATACCTATGCATCTGTGTTGCCCATTTTCATTCTCTCTCAATGAATTGGTCTCCGATCCAACTATCAGATCCAACTTAGCTGCTTTTCACCAGATTCTAGGATCTGATTCTAGAGCTCCTCCCTTTACCCATAATGCCTCTGATGCATAATTATGGTGAGTACACAACTTTTATATCCGATGTTGCCATTTTCATTCATTCCTCAATAAATAGGACAGAGTCCCCAGCTACAGCAACCTTGGGCGGCCCTCAGGGAAGGACATTCCGGAGAACGAAATGCAGCCTTGTTTCTGGAGATATCAAACTTGACTATCAGCATTAGACCAAGTGGTAGCTGCACAAATATCAAAAATAGAAGCGCTGGCCCAAAAAGCAGCTGAGGTAGCTATTGACCAGGTTGAGTGTGCTTTTGGCAAGGTTAAACCTCTAGTAGAATAAACTTAAGAAATACAATCCATTATTCATTCCGCTAGTGTAGTTTTACATACTTGTTGTGTCTTTCGGCTTTTGCTGGTTAGGGGTCGCCACAACGGAACTCCGGTCCGCTAATGACTGGCAGTTGATTTTTACGTACGGAGTTGCCAGCTCTGACGCACAACCTTCAAGGAAGGTACGCCCATTCACGCATGTCTCCACGCAGAAGACACTCTAGCTGAGAATCGAACTGGACAGTCTTACTGTGAGGCGACAACGCTACCGCAGCACCACCACCGCAGTAGTTTTACATACTGGTTTTCCCAATTTGTTATTGTCAAAGGAAACAAACTGGCTTGCTTTTTTCTAAAGTTTTTTGTCCTATGAAGATAGAAACGAAGCTGCCTGTGTACATCTCAAAGGTGAAACATGTAATGTTCTGTAGTCCTATCTCACCTTCATTCTTACACATGGGTTCGGAGCCAATCCTCGGCTCCGACTCGGCCTATTACAAAGCTCAAAGTCTTCTAGTTGGATCATGGCTAGGTAGGTATCCCATGGTGCACCGGTATAATCCCCAGATCTCGTTTGCCGCATCGAGTTCAGATGTGCTTCTTCTTGGCTATGGCTAAGTTTAACACATTTTGCTATTTTTTCTATAATACACTATCTTTTCAAGTTCTAAAGCCTTTGCTAGTGTTTAACTATTATTAGAGTAGTTTTAGTCTTGCTGAAGTACCTTTTTCTTCAATTTAATTATTGTTGAGAAAGTACAGTTATGTACACTTACCATAAATGTAGATGTTCGAGTGTATTCACTGTTGCAGTCATTACATTTGGGTTATCTGCTTGCAGGTAGCCCTCAGTCGGCCTGATTATCAAAGTCTTGGGTCCTGCGTTGGTTGCGGTGTCATCTTCCATGACTTCAGGGAGTCATGGGAATAAAGCATGCAGCTGATGCCATTACATCAGTTTTTCTTGCCCCAGATGTCAGGTGCCCCCATAATGGGAAGCAATTATATACAAGGTTACACCTCCAACAAAAAGAAAATACACCAGAAAGCTTTAAGCATAGCAAGCAAGAATAGAGGTAGTGTCAATAGAAATCAGGGGGGTGGAGGGAGGGTAACCAGGACTGCAACAGTGAATACACTCGAACATCTACATTTATGGTAAGTGTACACAACTGTACTATGTTCTTCATGCTTCACTGTTGCAGTCATTACATTTGGGTAGATTCCCAAAGCTAAGGAAGGGAGGCGGCAGTTAGACAGCATTAGGACCAGCTATAAGGCCCTGCAAGACTGCAGTGGTAAAACCAGCTCTAGATTTAGAAATAATTGGCAAGAGGTAATGCTTGGTGAAGGTATGTACAGAACGGTTTACCTTTACATGTGCGTATTGCACATACCTTTACATGTGCGTATTGCACACGGGCAACCGTCAAATGTTCGAAAGACAGTTTTCAAGTTCTGAAAACGTCGAATGGAAGAAGGTTCAAATGCGCAATGAGCGAATGGACAGTGAGAGTCGCTCATTGCACATTCGACATTTAGGGGCAGAGCGCACTATAGTGGGGATTTGTAAATGGTTCCATTCCCCGCTGTAGTGCGATCTCGGAGTTAGAATAATAAAGAAGGGGTGGGGGGTGGGGGCGCAGCCCCCCACATGGGGGGTTGCAGGGGGGCTTGCCCCCTACATTACACGGCATATACTTTTGTTGTTGACATTCATGTTCGAAAAACAGCGAATCGGCTGTTCGATTTGCTGCTTTTCGAACATTAGAAACTGTCGCTTTTTCCAGTTTCGTTTTTACGATGCGAGGATATGACTACTCGCACAAGTGTGATTCGAGGTTTTAAAGGTAAACTGTACAGAACTTCAGGTAGCAGCTTCTAGGATGTCCCTGGTACGGACACCTCTGAGAAAGGCTGTAGAGGTAGATGCAAGCCCTGGTTGAATGCAGTCTTATCCCCTGTGGGGTAGGTTTTCCATGATGCTTATAGCAGAAATGAATGCAATGGCCTATCCACTTAGAAATGGTTTGCTTTGAAATGGCCTTCCCCTCTGCCCCTGCAGCAAATGCAACCACAGCAGCTGTTCAGATTTCCTGAGAGGCTTAGCCCTGTCCAAGTAAAATCTAAGTTGGCTGTTCACGTCCAAGGAGTGCAGTATTCGTTCTCCTTTGTTCTGTGGATTAGAAAAGAAGGTTGGTAAATGAATGGACTGATTAAGGGCCACACTGGATACCACCTTGGGCATAAAGGAGGGATTGGTTATGAGGGACACCCTGTCCGCATGAAATATGATGAAAGGCTCCACTGCCATGAGGTCCTGTAATTCAGACAGCCTTCTTGCTGAAGTGATGGCTAGAAGGAAGGCTGTTTTCCAAAAAAGGAATTTCAACTCTGCATTTGCAGCAGGCTCAAAGGGAGGTAGTGTGAGCTTTTCCAATACAAAGTTAAGGTCCCAGGCAGGAGTAGGGAGGGGCTCTCCTGTGTGGTTTTAAGTTTTTGGCAACCCTGAGGAATTGCTTCAGCAGTGGATGGGAGAAGAGGGGTGGCTCTGTATTACAATGAGCTGAGAAGGCGGAGGCATGAATTTTGATGGAAGAAAAGGAAAGACCCTTGTGAAGCTTCTCAGTTAAGAATTGAAGAATGAGCGGTAAATTGGGCACAGTTGTGTCCATCCCATGTGTTTCATTCCAGGAACAGAATCTCTTCCGTTTTTCAGCATAGGATTTTCTAGTACTAGGCCTCCTTGCCTCCAGAATGACATCCATCACTTGCTTACTGAGGGATGGTAAAGAAGAGGTCATGTAACTAGCCAGGCTGCAAGGTTCGGGGTTTGAAGCTGTGGGTGCAGAAGCTGGCCCTCCTGCTGGGACAGCAGGGCAGGGGGGTCAGAGGCAGGTGCCATGGTTCCAGAAGTGACACTGCGCAAGAGGGGGTACCAGTGCTGGCATGGCCAGTCTGGGGCAATAAGTATTGTCCTTGGTGTGTCCTGTTTGATCTTTAGTAGCACTTTGGAGAGGAGAGGCAGAGAGGGAAAGGCATAGACTGATGTTAAAGTTAAGTCATTGTGACAGTTTACCACAGGGGGGAGTCTTATTACTTCCAGCTTTGGAAGTGGGAGCCCCCCACTGCTTAGGCCTGTGAGTACCTTGGGATTGAAGCTTGGGTGTTCTGCTGGTTCTGGGTTTGGACTGAGAAGGCCAGGAAAGGACCAATTCTTAGAAGGCCAGTGCCTACTAAATCTGGGAGGTTCTACTTGCAGGAAATTTAGCTTTTTCCTCCATCTTTTTAACTATTCTTCTGCTTTGTTGCCAAACAGGCGGTCTTGGTTTAAGGAAACATCCAGTAATTTAGCTTTAACATGATCTGGTAAAAATTGCTCCTTAAGCCAAGCATGCCTTCTAAGTACAGACCCAGTGACAGCAGCCCTGCAAGATGCCTCTAATGAATCAAAACAACATTGCAAAGTATGTTTTCCAACTTGTTCAGCAGAATGCATTAAATCCTGTAATTCTTTATTTTCAGCACAGTCAGGAATCAACATAATTTTCTGTTTAAGCAATCCAATAATATGCTGCTGATACTTTAACATATGAAACTGGCAGTTTAAGGCCCGAATGGCCAAAGTTGGGGAAAGAAGGTATACACTTCTGCATCTGTCCAGGGCCCTGGTATCTCTATCAGAGGGGGTAGGGTTTTTGGCAGCAGTAGCCTTAATGCCCTTTGGGCCCCTGTGAAATGGTCTTAGGATCCACAGTAGGATTCTTAAAGGAGGAACTTGTGAGAGTCAGGAACTCTAATACCCATCAGGTTTCCTGGGAGCTGGGGGGTAGAGTCAGGGGCCAGGCTAGATTCCGAGAAGGCATCATCTACAATGTCCAGTACAGGAGGGATAGCTAAAGGTCTGTGTTGAGGTAGGAGTAAGAATTCCCTAAGCCTCTTTTTGGAGTCAAGTAATCCTGGCTTTCCCAGCAGAAATGCTCCCTAAGAGTATGCAAAGTTTTACACCAAAGGAGAAATCCTCTGGAGGGGAAGCAGAGGGAATGGAGTCCTCTGCATCTGAATCCTCATAGGTAGAGAAGGGCAATTCCTGGTTATCAGAGAAAACAGAAATTTCAGAATCCTGATCAGAAGAATCAGAAGGAAAATCAGTTCTAGGTCTCTTAGAGGGAGAAGGGTGGCTTCCCCTGATTAGAGTAATAAGGTCTTCAGGCATTCTTATTTGTTTTTTAGGCATAGGGGCCTGACCATGCTGTCTGGGCGTCAGTTTTCTAGGCATGGATCGAGATTTAGGCCTTGAAGAATATGGCATCGGTTTAATATCCAAGTCAGTAGGCCTGAATACAGCCCTCAGAAGCCGGTACCTGCACAGTGGCTCCAGAGCCATCCAAGGTAGAGACATCTGCAGGTTCCACAGTCAGAGAAGCATCTTGCGGCATACTGGACTCTGAATGGGTCTCAGTAGAGGCCTGCGAATCTGAAGTAGCGGGTATCAGGGGCTGCAAAAGCGCCTCACGGAGTACTGAAGAACTGGCGACTAGCTTAGGAGAAGCGTCGGCGGCAGCTTTGGACCTATGCTGTCTGTCTCTGTCTTTATCTTTGCGATTTTTTGGAATGTCGGTAGTTGGGTGGCTTACCAAAGCCATTTCTGGATAATTGAACTGAGAACCAAAATATTTAGATGCGAAAATGAACCGACAAATAGTTCGAGGTTTGAATAAGGCACAAAACCGACAGCGAGGTACATCGTGGTCTGGGCCTAAGCAAGCAATACAGTACGAATGAAAATCTTTATGAGGTATTTGCTGTCCACAAGAAATACAATTGTTAACTTTTATTGACATCTGCTTAGAGCAAGAAAAAGGTTCCCCAACGGGGTACTTAGCTTAGTTGAAGACTTCAGATCTGAAACTCGAAAATGAAAATTTCAGGAGTCGGCCGACTGCTTCTGCTTCGGGCACCACACGGTAAGAAAGATTGATGTAATTGGTGTCAGCTGCATGCTTTATACCCCCTGACTACCTGATGTCATGGAAGATGAGACAACAACCGACGCAGGACCCAAGACTTTGATAATCAGGCCGACTGAGGGCTTCCTGCAAGCAGATAACCCAAATGTAATGACTGCAACAGTGAAACACGAAGAACATCTGGGTTGGCCGCTGGCCTTGTTATTCTCCTTGGTAGCCTGTGTGCCAGTTTGTTCTATTTGACGGGCGTTTTGCCCCTAGTTGTTTGCTGTGCTAGATTAGCTTAGAGAATTTGATAGTTCATAAGTTTAAGAATTAGTGTTTACTGTTAAGGTGCGCATTTGCACTAAACTTAACCTTCTGTGTAGTGTTCTTTAGTGTGCGGTGTTATTAGTTTAGCTAGTTAGTTTTAGATTATTCCGCCTAGATATTAGTTGGATATTTAGCTTTAGCTGACAAGGGTTCTTGATATTTTAACCCTTTTGGTTCTACGTCATAGAATTTGAATAAGAGTTCCTCTCAGCAGTGGGAATTGTTTTCTGGCTCATACTGTGTGCACGTGTGTGAAATATATTTGGTAGTTCCTGACCTTTAGTCTTCTCTTTTCTAGGTCCGTTTGAGTTAGAGGACCTAGTTTTCTCTCTTTCTTCTCTACCCAGGGCTAGGCCCGTTTGAGTTAGAGGACCTAGTCCTCGTGGTTGTGTGACTGTTAGTCCGTTAAGGGCTAGGCCCATTTAACTTAGTGGGACCTAGTCCTCACTGTGTGTTTGGCTCATGTCTTTTTGCTGCATCTCAGTGCCATGTCTAGAGGCAAAAGATCATAAACCCTCAGGGTTTGTGAAATGCTCTCAGAAGAGGTCTATTACCGATGGCCACAGTAACTGTGTGTATTGCCTTGAAGCCATCCATCTGCAAGAAACATGTTTGTTTTGCCATTCTTTCAGTGCCAGGGTCTTACAGGAACGGAAGAACAAGCTAATATTAAAAGGTCTCCTTAAGCCTTCTTTTGAGGAAGACTTGGCCAGTTCGTCTTCCCCCACCAAATTTCATGTATCTAAGAAAGAAAAGGCTAAACCTTCCAAGAGGCATTCCCCGGCTCCATCAGGTGTCTCGGAACCGCCTCCCAAAATGTCGAAACCAGACAGGTCTTCTCCCTCCTCGACTCCAATGATCTTGGAACCGACTGAGGTCATTGATACCATGACTCCAGTGTTGGCCCCATGCCTTTCGAAGCAGACTACTAATAGCAAACATCGGAGCCGGTCCAGAGATCCACTGCCGGTCTCCCCAACTTTAAGTTCCCCTATCTTACAGATGTCCAGATCTCCCACACCGTCGTCCAGGAGTCTATCAAAAGATGATGTAGAGAGAATAGCGCTGAGATGCTTGAAGTCGTCTGCCTTGCCAAAAATGCTGTTGGCTACGACCGACTCTGTCCCGGAGCCACTTGAGTCCATTTCCCTTCTGTGGTGGTTCCTCCGAGCCGTGCTGGGTTTTCGGAGCCGGAGTGCTTGGTTCCGCTGGTTGTGGAACCCTCGATTCCAGCTCCCCCCAAGGCTGTCTCGGAGCAGAGTTCCGCTCAGACACCTTCGCTGCCGTCCATGGTGTCTAGGAGCTGAAGCTCTCCAGTCAGCCCCGACAGGGACACTTGGACCCAGACCATTTTGGTTCAGAGTCTCCCTCACTGTGCATCGGCTAGGGTGATCTTGGACCTTACATCTATCTTGGAGCCGATGGCTCTGGATCTGATGACTTCCTCTGTTTCCTCGAAGCCAGGGAGGCTGGCCTTCGAGATGATGTGGAGTGTGCTGTCCCAGTCAACAGCTCCACCCAGGGGTACCAACACTCTTCCCCCTCAGGCACCGACATCCGTCTCAGCACCTATTCCCTCTCTAGACAGCAGAGACCTGCAGCCTCAGGAGCCCCTAGTTGATGGCCCCCACTCTTCCAAGACCTCCCGCAATATCCTTCTGAGGAGCCCCCTAGGAAGAGGACATGCAAGAGGAAGCATGTAGACTCCCAGGATGAGTCTCTTACCTCAGACACCGACCTCTAGGAGTCAGAAGGGTCCTCCAAGTCGTCCTCTGATGATGTCTCCTTTGTAGACATCTTAGAGATCCTTAAGCAGAGGTGCGGCTGGCCACTGTTACCCCTTCTGATGAGGAGTCTGTGTAACTGAAGGCTTTCAGGTCTCAACCTTCAGCCTCTTCGGTGTCTCCACCTTTCGACGAACTGTTAGACCTAGCCAGTCGAAAGATGTGGGAGACTCCTGATGCAGTGTAGCCAGTCCCCAGGATATCAAATAAATTTTGTCAGCCAAGGAGAAGGAATTCTTGTCCAAGGGCATTCCTGCAGATGCCATGGTGGTGGCGGCCACTAAGAAGGAACTAGCAGAGACTTCTTCTGTCCATCCGCCGAACAAGGAGTCTCTAACGATGGACAAATATGGGAAGCGTATCTTTTCGTCAGCGGCATTCACTCTCAGATCGTTGAACTACCTAGCACATTTTAAAAGGCTTCAGAGAGATCTCCTTAAGGAGTTGGGAGAGACTCTACAAGGTACATCTACTGAAAGAGTCCCTGATAAGGTGCCTGCTCAGTTGTCCACCTAAATTCCATTGTCAACTCATCCATGAGGCTGACTTCTTATGCAGCTGATGGAGCGAGCAGGGCAGTGGGTTCAGTAGTTTCCCTTGGGAGGCACGCCTGGATGCACTTGTGTAATTTTGCGGAGCAGTTCAAGTCTACCTTTATCAACGCCCCCTTTGACAGTTCTTCCTTGTTTGGACCCAAGGTAAAAGGCACACTCACCAGGTGTGAGCAAGAAGGGAAAACACTCTCTGCTGTGAGAGTACATTTTACCGTCCCCTCTAGACCACACCCAAAGGTTCAGAGAGGTAGTAAAATGTGGTTCAAGAAGTCCCAGAGGTTTTTCCAGGATGCACAGGGTGACTCCTCCTTCAGAGGCAGAGAAGGAGGAGCAAATGGTAGACATCGCCCTACAGGCAGGGGTGGACCGTAAAACCAGGGAGGCCGCGATTTGTTTCGAAGCTGACCCTATCAGCACTCCTGATCTGGGGCCCGGCTATGCTTCTCTGGAGCCAGTCGGGGATTGCATTTCTTTGTATCCAGAAGCCTGGCTAAGATTCACCCGAGACAAATGGGTACAAAGAATTATCACCAGAGGTTATTCCATAGCCATTTCTCTTCTGCCTCATGTTCCCAAGAGGATCCCGGATGTTCCACGCAATCACAGGGATCAAGCAACTGTAGAAGTGAATAAGTTGAGCGCAAACAGTCATCCAAACCATCCCTGCAGATCAGGTAGGATTCGGAACTTACTCTAGATTCTTTTTAGTGCCAAAACATACAGGGGACTGGAGGCCCATTTTGGACCTCAGCAAATTAAACGAATCCATAAAGGAGGACAAGTTCCGGGTGGTGACACTGCAGTCTATACTCCCTCTATTAGGGAAAGACACTTGAATGTGCTCAACAGACCTCCAAGACGCATACTACCACATAAAAATGAACAGAGCGTCGAAGAGCCATCTACGCTTCCAGCTGGGAGCCAGTCACTACCAGTTTCAGTCCTTTGGTCTCACCACAGCCCCCAGGGTGTTCACCAAGTGTATGGCAGTAGTGATAGCTCACCTGAGATGTCTGGGATTCCAAGTGTTTCCGTATCTGAACGACTGGCTCCTGAACGCCTCTACGAAGCATCTACTTCTTCAAGCCAGAGACTCCACTATCCAACTTTGTGCCCAGTTGGGGATTACTATAAATTGGGAAAAGTCTGCCTTATCGCCCTCTCAATTTGTGACTTTTACAGGCAGAGAAATAGATGCAGTCGCCATGTTGGCTCGTCTTCCAGCAGAAAGAGTACAGAATCTCATACAAGTCCTGTGTCTACTCCCCCTCCGAAAAGTCAAGGCAAAGACAGTGCTGAAACTTTTAGGGACCATGGCCTCCACCATATTACTAGTCCCTCTTGCCAGACTACACATGCAGATTATTCAATGGCTTCTATCGTCCCAGTGGTCCTTCCAACAAGTGCCTCTTATCCCACCACATCCTTTTAACAGAGTCTCGCAAAAAGGACCTCCATTGGTGGATCCAACCCAACCAGCTAACGTCAGGCACTCCATTCCTTCCTTGCCAACCCGCTGCTACTGTGACCACGGATGCCTCACAGATGGGGGGGGGCATTATCTAGGCCGGACAGTCCAAGGCAGATGGCAAGATCATGAGGCCCACCTGCATATCAATGTCCTAGAGATGAGGGCAGTGCTTTTGGCGTTGCAAGCAGTCCACGACATTCTTCCTCTTGGGAAGATAGCAATACAATCAGAATGGTGGTATGGTATCTCAACAAACAAGGCGGAACCAGATCGTACCCACTCTGTCGAGAGGCTATTCGTGTTTGGAAATGGGTGATATCTTCACAGTGCTTTCTAGTGGCAACGCACATCCCAGGGCCAACCAACGTGATAGCCAACAAACTCAGCCAGGCAATCTTGATGCTTCACGAGTGGTCTCTGAAGCAGGAAATAGCGGAACAGATTTTCCGCAGATGGGGACGGCCTTGCTGCGATCTTTTCGCCAGTCTGATCAACTCCAAATGTAGCAGCTACTTCTCCCTTATTCCCCCTCCGGGAGAGTCACCGGGAGATGCACTTGTTCACAATTGGCCCCTAGGTCTCCTTTATGCTTTCCCGCCCTTCCCTCTCATATCCAAGGTGATTGAGAAAGCAAAACTGTTAGGAAGCAAATTGATTCTCATCACTCCATACTGGCCTCGTCAGGTTTGGTTCCCCTTTCTCGGGCCTCATCTACTAGACGACCCATGGACTCTGGACCCAGTGCCAGATCTATTGACACACATCAGGCTCTCTTCATCCCAGTCTCCACACCCTCAATTTGACAGCTTGGCTGCTCCAGTTCCATCCCTAGTCAGACTTCATGATTTTTCACCCACTGTGACACACATTCTCACAAACCCTCCACTAGAAAGTTATACACTAGCAAATGGAGAAGATTTCCTATCTGGGCTGAGGAAACCCTTACACTGCATTCATTCCAGTGGTTTTGGAATTCTTGTCTGAACTTTTTCACCAGGGTTCTGCTGCTGCCACAATTAGTGTTCAGTTGGCAGCAATATCAAATTTTCATCTGGGTCAACATGAGTCTAATCTGATGTCACACAGATTGTGTAAAACCTTCCTTAAAGGTGCTATTTTGTTGAGACCTCCCTTTCAGGAACCAGTAGCTTCATGGGATCTAAACTTCGTCCTATCTAAATTAATGTCTACAGCCTTTGAACCTGCTCATTTGTATTCGTTGAAGTTTGTCTTGGAAAACTGTTTCTAGTGGCCATCACATCTGCTAGACGAGTATCAGAGTTACAAGTACTGTCTATCAAGCCCCCTTATTTGATTTTCCACAAAGATAGAGTATCTCTTCACACAAATCCATCTTTTGTCCCTAAGGTGTACTCTCATAATAGTTGAGCCAAACCATAGAGCTTCCGGTGTTCTTCCCTAATCATTCCAATGCAGCAGAATACAGACTTCATCAGCTGGATGTTCACAGACAATTATGGTTCTATGTACACCAGACCAAGGAATTCAGGAAATCAGACCAACTGTTTCCTTCTCTGGCTCCAGATTAGGTCTCCCAGTTTCAAAACTGACTCTTTCGAATTGGATTTCCAGTTGTATACCCTACATTTATTCTTCCGATGGAAAGCCTTTACCGTTCAAGATTAAGGCTCACTCTACAAGATCCCAGTCTACTTCTGCAGCCTTTCAAGCCAGGATTCCAACTGATAACATTTTTGCAGCAGCAACCTGGGCTACCCCTCACACCTTTATTACTCATTACAAATTTGATTTGACCTCTAGGAGTAGAGCCTCTTTTGGTTCCATGCTACTCAGGAGTATTTTTCCGTGAGCCACCCAGGAATAAGGTGCTAGGGACGCTGTCCCATGTGTAAGAATGAAGGTGAGATAAAACTACAGAACATAAAGAAGTTATGTACTCATCATAACGTTCCATGTTCGTAGTCCATCTCACCCTTCATTCTTAAAAACCCACCCTCCTACCCCCTTCCTGGAAGGATCTGGAGACAGAAACAGTTTTCATGACAGGTGGAGAACTTTTATTATTGTTCTGTCTAGTTTTTTTTTTTGTTTTTGTTTTTCTGCAGTTTAGCAGCAAACAAGATTATACTGGTGCACAATGGAATACCTACCTAGCCATGACCCAGCTAGAAGACTTTGAGCTTTGCAATAGGCAGAGTCTGAGCCGAGAATCAGCTCCGAATCCATGTGTAAGAATGAAGGGCGAGATGGACTACAAACATGGAACGTTAAGGTGAGTACATAACTTCTTTTTCTCCTTTGTTGTCAAATTTAGGAAAGAAAAATGGCAAATTGATCACTTGGTTGACGTTTACTTCAGAGGCAATTTTGGGCACAAAGGAAGGCAGGAACAGTACGTAAAGTAATCTGATCTTTATGGAAAATTAAATAAGGCAGTTTTGAGGAGGGTGCTTGGAGTTCAGACACTTGCTGCACAAAAGTTATAACCACAAGAAAGACTGGTTTCCAAGAAAGAAATTTGAAATCTGCCTTAGCTGAGGGTTCAAAAGGTGATCATATCAAGCTCTGCAACACAACAGCAAGATCCCAAGGTGGAGTGGGATCTTTTATACTGGAGGCCTCAGTAAAAAGGTACCTTTAAGAAATGATTTACATAAAGTACAGTTGTGTACCATAAATGTAGATGTTCGAGTGTATTCACTGTTGCAGTCATTACATTTGGGTAATCTGCTGGCAGGCTGCCCTCAGTCATCCTGAATAACAAGTCTTAGGTCCAGCGTCGGCTGCTGTCTCCTCTTCCATGACGTCAGGTCGTCAAGGGTATAAAACATGCAGCCGATGCCATTTTATTCAGTTTTTCTTGCCCAAGATGTCAGCTGCCCCCCAAATCGGGAGCAAAAATATATATGTATATAAATAAACAGTAAATATGTATATAAATGCACTTTTAGAAACAAACTTTACCTTCATCTAAAAGCAAATACACCACAAAGGCTTTTGTGTATAGTGAAGGAAAGAAAAGGTATAGGAAGGGGGATGGCGGGTGGGTAACAGTGCAACAGTGAATACACCCGAACATCTACATTTATGGTAAGTGTACACAACTGTACTATGTTCTTCGTGTTTCACTGTTGCAGTCATTAATTTGTGTAGAATCCCAAACCTATGGATGGGAGGATGGAACTAAACAGCATTAGGAGCGGCTATAAGGCCCTGCAGAACTGCAGTGGCAAGGCCTGCCCTGGATTTGGAGAAGAGAGGCAATTGATAATGCTTAGTGAAGGTATGAACAGAGCTCAAAGTAGCAGCTTCTAAAATGTCTTTGGTTGGAACCCCTCTGAAAAAAGCTGCTGAAGTAGAGGCAGCCCTGGTGGAATGTGATCTGATCCCCTTGGGCACAGGTTTACCACGGTGCAAGTAGCAGAAACGAATGCAGTGGCTTACCCACTTAGAAATAGTCTGCTTTGATATAGCCTTCCCCTCTGACCCTGCAGCAAATGCTACCAGTAGTTGCTCAGACATTCTTAAGAGATTTTGTCCTGTTCAAGTAGAATCTTAGTTGTCTGTGTACATCCAATGAATGCAGAATCTGCTCCCCCTTGTTCTGCGGATTTGGGTAAAATGTTGGCAGGTGAATGGTCTGGTTAAGAACCACACTGGATACCATCTTAGGCATAAAAGAAGGATTGGTCCTGAGGGACACCCCGTCCGGGTAAAATATTATAAAAGGCTCCACTGCCTGTAGTTCTGAAACACTTCTTGCTGAAGTGAATGCCAAGAGAAAAGCCGTTTTCCAAGATAAATATTTAATATCTGCAGTAGCTGCTGGTTCAAAAGGAGGCAGGGTGAACTTTTCCAGCACAAAATTGAGGTCCAATGCAGGAGTTGGTGATCTTCTGGGAGGCCTTAAATTTTTGGCCTCTCTAAGATACTGTTTAAGCAGAGGATGAGAAAAGAGGCTCTGTGTTGTGATGAGCAGAGATGGCAGAGGCATGGATTTTTATTGAAGAAAAAGATAGGCCCTTGTCAAGCATATCAATCAAATATTGTAACATCTGAGGAATATTGGGCTTTGCTGTGACTGTTCATTGCGCTTGGTTCCAAGCACAGAATCTCTTCCATTTACCAGCATAAGATTTTCTAGTACTAGGCCTTCTGGCTTCCAAAATGACATCCATCACAGATTTACTGAGGAGTATTGTTTGAATAATTAGTTGATCAGCCATGCTGCAAGATTCAGAGTTTGGAGCAGAGTGCGCAGAATTTGATAGTTCTGCTGAGACAGTAGATGAGGTATTTGAGGCAAGTACCATGGAGGAAGCGGAGACATATTCCTTAAAAGTGGGTACCAATGCTTTCGAGGCCAGTCCGGAGCAACTAGGATCATTTTTGGTTTTTCCTGTCTGATTTTTAGTAAGACCTTGGAGAGTAGAGGCAGAGGGGGAAAGGCATAGACTGATAGGTTTTTCCAGCTGAAGGATAGGGCATCCACTTTCCATGCTTTTTTGTGATGAGTTCTTGTGCAGAATTTGTCCAGCTGATAATTTTGGGGGGAGGCAAATAGATCCATGTCTGGGCTCCCCCATTTCTGTGTTAACATGCTAAAGATTTGTGGATCCAGTTTCCATTCCTGCGGATCCATAAGATTTCTGCTAAGGTTGTCTGCCAGAGTATTTTGCTTTCTTGGCAGGAATTGAGCTTGAATATGTATTTGGTAAGTCAAGGTTGTGTTCCACAAGGCCATGGCTAGTCTGCAAAGGGGGTAGGAATGTGTACCCCCCTCCTTGTTTATGTACCACATAACTGTGGTGTTGTCCGTCTTTATCAGTAGTTGTCCTGGATGAAGCAAGTCCTTGAAGGCTGTCAGAGCATTCCGAACAGCTAGCATCTCTTTCTGGTTGATATGCAGATGCATTTGGCTTGGGCTCCATTTGCCCTGAATGCATCTCCCTGCCAGGTGTGCCCACCAAGCATAGTCTGATGCGTCTGTAGTTAGGGTTGGGTGGCAGGGGGTAGAGTGAATGACGGTCCCTTATTTTGGGGACATGTCTCTGCCCACCAAAGAAACTCCTGTTGTAGGCAGGGAATGAGAGGAAATTAGAAGTTATGTACTCACCATAACGTTCCATCTGAGTAGGTGTATTCATTTGTCTGCAACCTGTGGGTTATGGATCCGATATCGGATCCGAACCGGCATGGTTTTCCAGCTATGGATCCAAGCTCTCAGCTCCTCCCCTCACCCATAATGCCCTGCTCTACCCTCATGACCTCAGATCGAGTTTGCCAACAGCAACAACACCCAGAAAAGGGTAACAGATAATATGCAGGAAACTTAAAGGCCAGGGGGATAGGAGGGCGGGATGGTTGCAGACAAATGAATACACCTACTCAGATGGAACGTTATGGTGAGTACATAACTTCTAAACCTGAAGTAGGAGATTCATTTGTCTGCAACCTGTGGGACAGAGTCCCCAGCTACCTGAATCTTGGGCGGCCATCATGGAAGGATATTCCGGAGCACCGCGGAGCCAAATGATGCTCTACCCCTAGATGCAAGATCCAACTTATAGTGGGAGATAAAAGTATGAGATGAAGCCCACGTGGCTGCTGCACAAATATCATCTAGAGGAATCCTAGCCTTGAAGGCTGCCGAGGTAGATACTGACCGGGTTGAATGGGCATGAACACCCTCCGGTCGGGCCTTCCTGAAGCTTGATAAGCCAATAAGATGCACTGTGAAATCCAGCGAGACAGAGAAACTTTAGAAATTGGCTTGCCCAAATTAAATTTTGCAAAGGAAATAAACAACTGGTCGGATTGCCTATGACCAGCCGTCCTGTTTAGATAAAATCTAAGTTGCCTGTGGACATCTAATGAGTGAAGCTTATATTCACTTTTGTTTTCATATTTAGGGAAGAAAACAGGGAGGTTAATGGACTGATTAATGTTTGCTTCAGAAGCAACTTTAGGAAGAAAGGACGGGTTGGTCCTGAGGTAGACACGGTCCGGATGAAATACCAAGTAAGGAGGTTTAGCTGATAATGCTTGAAGCTCTGAAACTCTCTTGGCCGATGTAATGGCTACCAAAAAGGCTGTCTTGTAAGACAAGAATATGAGATCCACCGTAGCCGCTGGTTCGAAAGGGGGGGGCGGTCAAGGCCTGGAGAACCAAAGAGAGGTCCCAAGGAGGAACCGCTTGTTTTACAGGGGGCCTGAGAAGAAAAGTACCTTTAAGGAAAATTTTACACAATTTGGCTGACATAAGAGGATTAGAGTCATGGCCAATGTGATAATGAGAAATTGCCGCCAGTTGTACTTTGACTGTGGAACTGCTGGCACCATCGTTAAAAAGAGTGGTTAGAAAGTCAAGCACTAAGAGGAGAGGAACCGTGAAGGGATTCAGGCCTTGCCGCTCCGCCCACAAAGAAAACCGTTTCCACTTGCTGCGGTAGACCTTCCTAGTGGACGGTTTATGAGCTGCCACCAGAATTGCTTTGACAGGCGACGAAATACCGGGAGTCCTGATCAAGAGTGGAACTGGAGCAGCCAAGCGGTCAGCTTCAGGTTGTCCAGATTCGGAGGAGGTATGCAGGATGGATGGGATATCAGATCCGGAATGGGATCTAGAATCCAAGGAGGATTCACCGAGTGAGACCTTAGAAAGGGGAAACAGATCTGTCGAGGCCAAAACGGAGCAATGAGAATCATTCTGCAACCCACCCGAGAGGCTTTCTGAAGAACTTGGAGCATCAGAGGCAAAGGTGGATAAGCATACAGAAGACCGGGTGGCCAAGCATGCACCAGAGCGTCTCTTGGGGAACCTCCCGGAGGAGGTATCAGAGCGAAAAAACTGTCGCACTTGGTGTTTGAGGGAGAGGCAAAAAGATTGCATGAAGGAGTTCCCCACCGTGCGAATATGCGTTCCGCTACTTGAAAATTGAGAGACCACTCGTAAGGGGTCAGAATGGTGCGACTGAGCTTGTCCGCCAGGATGTTGGACTGACCCGGAATGCGTTGCTATTAAGCGGTTGGTGGAGATTGCCCATTCCCAAACTCTCATGGCTTCTCGACAAAGGGGTAAGACCTTGTTCCCCTTGCTTGTTGATGTACCAGACCACAGACATGTTGTCCGATTGAATCGCAATTGTTCCCAAGGGAAGAAAGTCCTGAAGTGCTAGCAACGCTAAGAGCACTGCTCTCATCTCTAGAACGTTGATATGCAGTAAGGTCTCTGAATCGTTCCACGTGCCTTGGAAGGTCCGCCATAAAATGCCCCCACCAGGCGGGAGGCGTCCGTGGTCACCGTGGCGAGAGGGGGAGAAGCACAAAATGGGCATCCCCCGTGGAGATCTGGAGAGTGAAGCCACCACAGGAGGGACCGCTTGCAAGCCTTGCTGATCGCAATGGGATGATGCATAGGAAGAGCAAGGTATGACCACTGTACTAAGAGAGTCCACTGTAGGATGCGCATATTGAGCCTGGCAAGAGGGAGAAGTGCTATAGCAGACGCCATGGACCCTAGAGCCCTCAGGACCAACTCCGCCGGAACAGAACTTGAGTGGAGAATGGCCCGCACCTGGAGCTGCAGATTTTGAACTCTGCCCGCAGTGAGGAAGGCTCGTAAACTCCTTGTGTCTAGCCTGGCCCCTATAAAATCTAAGAGCTGTGTGGGCGCCAGGTTGGATTTCTTTGTATTTATTGTAATGCCCAGAAAGGGAGCAAGATGGAGAAAGGAGTCTCGCCAATAATAGTAGATGCCTTGTTGGGGCGGTAAGAAGCCAGTCGTCCAGGTAAGGAAAGACCTGCACCCCCTGAAGCCTCAGGTGGGCCGCTACCACTGCTAATACTTTGGTGAACACCCTGGGGGCTGTGGTGAGACCAAAGGGAAGGACCCGGAACTGGTAGTGACTGGCTCCCAGCCGGAAGCGGAGGAACCTCCTGGAGCGCCTGTCCATCAGGATGTGGTAGTACGCATCTTTGAGGTCTATCGAGCACATCCAGTGATTATCTCCCAGAAGGGGGAGAATAGATTGTAGAGTGACCATTCGGAATTTTTCTTTGGGGACTGCCAGATTCAAGAGAGAAAGGTCTAGAATTGGTCTTAGTTCCCCCGTCTTCTTTGGCACTAAAAAGAACCTGGAGTAGAACCCTGATCCGATCTGGTCTGGGGGGACGGGCTGGATGGCTCTTTTCTTTAGCAGATGGCCAATTTCTGCCAAAGCGGCCTCCCGTTGACCGGGTGGAACGTCTGGGAGGGACTTCAACTTTGGAAAGTGAAGAAAAGGGATGCGATATCCTCTGGATATGATTTGGAGAACCCAGTGGTCTGATGTTATGGACTCCCATGCCGCTAGGTGCCCGAACGTCCCCGACTGCCTCCAGAGTGGAGCAGCCGGGCAACCCCTCAGGGTTGCTGCGCGGGCCGTTCAGAGAAAGGTTCCCTGGACCCGAAGTTTCTGGAAGCCCCTCTGCCTCTAGGGCGTCCTCCCTGTCCTCCTCTGCCACGGAAGGACTGGTTGTCCGAGCAGGCTGGGACTGCTGCGACTTCGAACCACATCTTCTTCTGACCCTTTTGGTTCCTAGAGTAGGGCCTCTGGGGTGCAGAGAAGCGGATTCCGACGGCAGACAGCGTCTTCCCGTCCTTCTCGCTCTGGGTCAACGTTTGTGACGGTTTTGCCAAAGAGAGCAGAACCATCAAAGGCGTTCGCAAATGACGCTTTGAAGGGCTCAGAAAAATCGCAGTGACGGAGCCAGGCCTGACGTCTAGTGACTAGGCCTGCCCCGCGGCTCTAGCGGCGCCTTCCGTAGCGTGGGAGAGTAGCCGCATAGAGGTATTAGTAACTGACCTAAGAGTGGCCATGCGGGTGGAGTGCAGCACCCTGTCCTCCTCCGACATGGACTCTGGGGGAGATGCAGCGTATTCTTTAATGAGATCTCGCTGCATCCTAATGACGTGTGCCAGGTAGTTCAGCGCCCTTACCGAGAAGGTCGCTGAACTAAACATCCGCTTCCCCAAGCGGTCCATCATCCGAGACTCCTTGCTCGGGGATGGACTGAGGGACTCTCCTGAGCAAGTTCCCTCTTGGTGGCCGCCGCCGCCAACATGGCATCTACCGGAGGCCCCTTACTCCAATGGGCACGGTTGGACGGTGGGCTGAGTATCCTATCGGGCCTCTTAGGAATTGGCTCCACGGTGTCCGGTTCCTTCCACGCCCTGGTGGTAATGAGGTCCACCAGGGGGTCGGCAGGAGGGGACACCCAAGAGGTAGACGGGCCCGCTTCAAATGCCTCCAAGAACACGGACTCGTCCGAGGAAGACTTGGGGGCAGACCACCCCCCCCCTTATACGGAGCATTTCCATGATGTCTCCAAATGAGACATCCTCGGGTGACCGTGGGGAGCCTTCCCTTCCTCCAAGTCCGTGTCTTCCGTGAGAGACTCGGGGAGTCAATGTGCCTCCTTTTGCACGTATGCTTGCGAGGGACATCCTCTGGGGGCTGTCAGAGGACTCCTGCAAGCAGCAACTTGTTCCATTGGAGCAACTTGGGGCACAGAAGCGGGCTGTCCCAAGGGCGGATGGTGGAAGCCTGGCCCAGTGCAGAGGAGCGGGGCGGAGCGAAACAAGTGCCGGGGTCCGGAGACCCTCAACAGGGCCCTCTCCACTACATCAAAGCGCGAAGGGAGCCGACCTCGACCAAAGGATCCGACAATCGGCTCCCCTCGGATCCGAAGAGTGGATCGGAGCCGCCGGCGCTTCGGATCCGAAGGACAGTGCGCTCCGACACAGACGGCGCCCGAAGGAGCACTGATCCCCGGATCCGAGCTCGGATCCAGGCTCCGAGGTCGGATCCGATGCACTCGAGGGCAGGGTCGGATCCGGTACAAAGTACTATCGGCGCCGACCACCCCGCTCGGCTGCTGGGCCCCAGCTGCTCCGAACCAGGATAGCGGGTCGGAGAAGGAGCAATCGGAGGGGGGGGGGGAGGCAAGAGCACTCCCATCTGCATCTGGGCCTGGATGAACCTTCTCATCATCCGGTCCAGATCAGCATCGAAGGCTATACGTGGATCTCGACGAGGCTACCGAGGTAGGCCTGGAGTGCCTCCTCGATAGCCTCGACGGAGATCGGGTCTCCTCCTCCTCAGGTCCCGGTGAAAAACACACTGGAGACCGGAGCCGAGAAGGAGGAGACCGAGCCGACAATGGAGCCGACAACGGGCGGGAGAAGCCCGCTTGGCTGGCGGGGCCGAAACAGAGGTCTCGGCCCGCCGCTTATGGTGCTTCTCCCTCCGGTCCCTTTTCTTAGCATCCCTCTCCTCCAAACCAGAAACGGGAGGTTGAGTCCCAGGAGGAGGAGGGGGATGCCGCAGAGGGAATAACCGTAGGCACGGTTACTCCCGAAGGAGCGGAGGTCGGAGCCGAGTCCGGCGGTAAAAGGCCTGCCAAAACTAGCTTGGACCTCCGCTCCTTCAAAGCCCTGGGGTTGAACCCTGCAGAAATGGAACATCCAGATGTGAGGTGTTCAACCCCCAGGCATCTAGCTGGGGAAAGCTTGTGGCCACACTCGGAGCCATTTAGAAAATATAGATTTGGGTTGGTCTGCCATCCCAATCTAACAAAATAGTTACCAAACTAAAAGTAACTAAACAACCAATATACACACACAGGCCCAACACACACACACTACGCCAACAGCGAGGGGAGGGATATAACTTTTAGATTAACTCTAAAAAGTAAAAATATCAAAGGGGAAACCTACACTTTCACACAAAAAATCAATAAAAACTTCAAAATTCTGAAATTTAACAGTAAAACTAGCACTTAGCTTGAGAGCTTGAGAAACAAATCCAGTCACCATGCGCGGCAAACGAGATCTGAGGTCATGAGGGTAGAGCAGGGCATTATGGGTGAGGGGAGGAGCTGAGAGCTTGGATCCATAGCTGGAAAACCATGCCGGTTCGGATCCGATATCGGATCCATAACCCACAGGTTGCAGACAAATGAATCTCCTACTTCAGATGTACAGTTTTGTACCAACCATAAATGTAGATGTTCGAGTGTTCACACTGCTGCAGTCATTACAATTAGGTTATCCTGCCATCAGGCGGTCCCGCAGTCGGCCAGAGTTCCAAAGTCTTGGTCCGGCGTCGGTTGCTGTCACTTCTTCCCTGACGTCAGTGCGCCAGGGGTATATAAGATGCATCCGACACCATTTTCTTCAGTTTTTCTTGCCCCAGATGTCAGGTGCCCCCAAGTAGGTAGGCAATATATATTACTAATAAAAAATATACATATAAAGTAAAAATAATACCTTCAGTTACAAGCAAGTACACCACAAAGCTTGCATAGGATAGAAAGGTATAGATATAAGTCCTGCTAGGACTGAAGGGATGGAGGGAGGGTAACCTGGATGCAGCAGTGTGAACACTCGAACATCTACATTTATGGTAGGTACAAAACTGCACTAGGTTCATAGGTTCATACTAGGCTATCTGCCCTAGGGCATTTATAAGCCTAGCCAGAATGTGTTTGGCTTTCGCCACCCATTTTAAATTTATTTTGCTATGCCCTTTTTCGAGGTTAGTATACTGTGCCTCTATCTAACAGTGACACAGAAGTGATACCCGGGGTAAACCTACGATCTCCCATCCACTCATCAAGATTCCTCTTGAAGAGAGTCAATGAGGGACTCTGCCTAACCTGGACTGGGATTTTATTCCAGAGTGAAGGGAGCCTCTGGGTTATGAATCTGTCCCTCCAGCATGTCCTATTTATTTCAGTGCTGAGGTTCAAGTCTCTCGTAGCTCGATGGGATTTGGATTTTCTGAGGTGCAGCATGTCCATTAATTCGGGTTGGACATGGCTTTATCCGTCAGGCACAGATCGCCTCTAAACAGGCGGTATGCCACTGAGTAGAGCTGGAGTTTCTTTAACCGGGCAGCATATGGCATCTGTTTGAGCCCTTTGATCCTCTTGGTGAGGTACTTTTGGGGTCTTTCCAGTTGCTGCAGGTGTCTGGTAAGGTACATCCCAAAAGGGGCATTGTACTCAATTATGGGCCTGATGAGGGATGAGTAAAGAGGCACGATGACCTCCCTGATCTAGATGTGAATCCCTTCATGATTAGGTGGGCTATATAAAATGCTTTTCTAACCACTTTGGCCACGTGGTTGTCAAATGAGAGATTGCTATCAACTTGGGTCCCCAGGTCCCTAATTACTTCTGTACTTAATGGATTTCCACCTATGTGGTAATTTGTGGGCACTTTGTTTTGCCAAAGGGATGACTATACACTTTTGGCATTTAGCTAGAGGCCATGGCACTGGCACCAGTTGTCTGTTTCTATGAGGCCCTTTTGGAGGATGCTTGTGTCGGCTGGAGAGTCGATTATGGCACCCAGTTTGCAGTCATCTGCGAACTTGGTCAGCCACAGTCCTTCCGTGTTGGCCTGTACCTCCAAGAAATATATACCGAACAAGAGAGGTCCCAGGACTGAGCCTTGTGGGACACCACTTGTAACTGGTTTGGAGTCTGACATGGCTCCAGCAATTCTAACCATGTGGGTTCTGTCCTTGAGCCAGTTTGCAATCCATCTAGTGACATAGGAGTTTATATTTAAGCTGGTGAGCTTATCTATAATGCCCGAGTGGGGTATTGTATCGAAGGCTTTGCGAGGTCCAGGTAGGCTGTGTGGACCACCTTCCCTCGTCAATGGCCTTGGTGACTGTTTCAAAGAAATCAACCAGGTTTAAGAGGCAGGATCTGCCCTTAACAAAGCCGAACTGGGTAGGATCCAGTGTTTGTAGGTCCCCAATATCTTTATTTATGAGGTCCATGATGATCCTTTCCATAGCTTTGCAGACCAAGCTAGTCAGGCTTATGGGGCGATAGTTTCCAGGATCCATTGAGGCACCACCTTTATGGAGAGGGACCACTGTTGCTGTACGCCACTCTTTGGGCACATATCCTGTAGTAAGACTGAGATTGAACAGTAGTTTTATGTTTGGGTTTAGCTCTTCTTTGAGTTCATGTAGGATGCAGCCCGGGACACCATCTGGTCCCATTGATGCTGTGTTTTTTGCTTTGGAGAGGCGGCTCTTACCTGAGCATCTGAGATGTCAGGGGGGCAGCACTCTGCTGGGATAGATATTTGCCCTTTTGGTGGGGAGGGGGGGAGAAGTTTGCGCTGAACCTGTCAGCTAGGATGTTGGCAATGTCTGTGGGTTCGGTGTATTTTTTGTCATTTTGGACTAATTCTGAGCATATCTGGGAATTACCACCCAGGTTCCTAACATAACTAAAGAAAGCCTTGTGATTATCCTTAGTGTCCTGTGCAATTTTTCTCTCGAAGCTGGCCTTAGACAATTTTATGTGTGCCCGTAGTTTTTGCTAATACTGATCAGTGATGCCTTCCCTTTTGGGATTTTGCTTTATCATTTAGTAGCTTCCTCCTTCTATTGTATAGTTTTGTTTATGGCTGGGGTCCACCAGACAGGACGTCTGCCTTTGGAGGATTGGGTCTTGGTTTTATTTGGGATCGCATGATCCATGCATTCCTGAAGGTGTTCATAGAATCGTTTATAAAGGATTCTGCGGTCTGGGCTGTATTTTCCACAGGCCGGGGCTTTGAAGGATTCCACCTCAGTTTTGAGGAGTATAAAATTTGCTTTAGAAGTTTTTCACTGTGGTTTTCTGGGCAGAGGGTGGGGTCGGGATGTGAATATCCAGTGAGATTAGTTTATGGTCTGATCTTACCAGTGAGGGATACACTTCTGGTCTGGAGCATAGAGTCCCCATGTTGGTGATGATCAGGTCCAGTATGTTTTCCCCTCTTGTGGGAGTGGTAACAAGTTGTTCCATAGCATTTGAGTTTATAAATTCTAGGAACCTTTGGGCTAGGGTGTTGGAGCTAGAGTAATGCTCCCAGTCTATGTTTGGGTAGTTGAAGTCGCCCAATATAATGGTGTTTAGAGAGACCTTCATATTTTCCAGTGTTCTCAGGAAGGCCGAGTGGGGTTCCTGGGTTTGGGAGGGTAGTCTGTAGCAGTCATAAACTGGAAGGCAGTTTTACCCACTGTTAGTTGCACATGGATAGTCTCTGATGCTTCGTGCTTTGCCACCAACCTGGAGGTGTGGGTATCTTTGATGAATATCGATACTCCCCCTCCTTTTGTGGTTCGGTCCAAGTTTTGGGGCCGAAAAGCATGGTATGAGGTATAACCTGGTAGTGCTGGGGTGCTCTCGGGAGCCCTGAACCAGGTTTCTGTTACTGCACAGATATCGATGTTCTCCATGCTAAGGAGAGTTTCGAAAAGCGTGCATCTTGAGGTTTAGACTTCTGGCGTTGAGTAGCATTACTCTTAGTTTCTTATCCCTTGTGATACCCATGGAGGTGGGTTTGTCTTTTGAGCCTTGCCTAAAAAAGGCACTATGGGGGTAGCAAGAGCCTTTGCCAATCTCCGAAAGCCCAGGGGTGACAGGTGCAAGCCGTCCCTAGCGAATCATCGTGGCTTGTCGAGCATATCATCCCAAGCTGACAGGCATTGGATCCCCTTTGAATGACACCAGTACTTAAGCCAATTGTTGAAATTGATCATCTTGTCTTCATATTGTGGCATCATTCTTGGTGAGGGTAAGATGCTACTCAAGGTCAGGGTCATACCGGCCTGGGCTACATGCTCAGAGAGCTCCTTTATGTCTCTTTTCATGTAGTCCAGGGAGGTACGTCTCAGGTCATTCACACCAGCATGGACAATGACTGAGTCATATTTGTACTTGCCTTGGAGTGACCTGAGTGCTTGTGTTATGTGGCGGATCCTAGCACCCGACAGGCTGCTCACCGTGACCCTCTCCTTGTTCAGCCTGGTGAGCGGGACGTCAGTGTGCCTGACGATAGAGTCACCTATTACAAGTGTATCAGGTATGTTGTTTAGTCTTAAGGGCTGTGACTGTTTGGCACACTGGCTTTGTGAGATATGTGTTGCACGTGTTTTGTTTTGGGGTAGCGGCTGCTTGGGTGTCTGCTTTGGAGGTCTCTGCTGCTTTGGCAGATCTTTATTTAGAGCCTCCGAGTATGTTTTTGTGTGATTATGCGTTTGGTTTGCTGTCGTGGTAGGTCTATGTGAGACTGGAATTGTAGTGAAGTGTGGTTTCCTTCTCCTCATGACTGGTTATGCCAGTACTGAGTTGAGTGAGCTTAGCCTCCAGTTTGGCTATATGGTTGCATCTCTAACATGTGTTGGAATTTGTTGGGAGGAGGAGAGGGTTGTCTGTGTACATGAGGCAGTTGTAACATTGCCTCAAGATTCCCAGATTCACCAGCTGGACCGGAGAGGAGATTGACAACTGACCTTTGGACATGCTAGAATAATATTGGGAATTCCTTAATAATTGAAAACCAGGGCCAGTGGGGAGTGAGGGTGTAGTGCTTTTAATTTTTAGTGCTGACTTATATAATTGCTTTAGTGAGCAAGTGCCAGGTAACTTAAGTGCAATGTGTTACAGGTTACTTAAATGCAAAAACGACAAACAGTAACTTTCTTTCAAGTGAAACAAGGAAATAAGTACAGTAAGCAATGCAGATATCACTAGTGAGCCACAGAAGCACTGAGAAGCCGCGTATTAGGTGGAATTAGCGTCCCAGGGAAATAACAAGCAAACAAACAACAAGCATATAAACAAAGCTATATTCAGCAGGCCTGGATCTAGTCTATGCTACAGCAAACAAGGTGTACCAATTTCAGTAAGATACAGTTCAAATATTCAGGCACTATAAACCTTTAACCAGAAATTCCCAGCTCAGAAGGGCAGAGTCCAGCCTCTTCTCCCACAAGAGTGCAGACCACAAACCTTCTTAATGTAAAATAACTGGCCTGAAGCCCAAGTGCCTAAACCAGAACTAATACACTTTAAGAATAACAGACACTGGGCTCTCAATCAGCAGTTCCCAACTTAGAAGGATGAAAAGCTACCTGTCCTGCCACCACAGTGCATGCCACAAACCTTCCTAATGTAAAACAACTGGTCTGAAGCCCAAGTGCTTAATCAAAAAGATTTAGAATGACAGCTAAACTTTAATCAAGTTACTACCAAGCAGTAATAAATACAATTGAATACTTTAGAGAATGCCTGGATTAGTGCTCAAGTTACACAAACAAAGCTAGATCCAGCAGGCCCGAATCCAGTCTTAGACTGCTGCAGTCATTACACTTGGGTAGAATCCCAAAGCTAAGGTTGGGTGGCTGGTCTATGAAGAGTTAGGACTGGCTATGAGGCCCTGCAGAACTGCAGTGGCAAATCCTGCTCGAGTAAAGAGGCAAGTGGTAATGCTTGGTAAAGGTGTGCACTGAACTCCAAGTTGCAGCCTCCAAAATTTCCTTGGTAGGTACTCCTCTGAGAAAGGCTGTTGAAGTGGATGATGCCCTGGTGGAATGTGGCCTAAAGTTATTAGGGACTGATTTTCCATGCTGTGTGTAGCAGTAACGAATACAGTGTCCTATCCATTTGGATATAGTCTGCTTGGAGATAGCATTGCCCTGTGATCCTGCAGCATATGCTACAAACAGTTGTTCAGTTTTCCTGAAAGCTTTTGTTTTGTCCAAGTAGAAGCGCAGCTGCCTGTGTACGTCCAAAGAGTGCAGCAGTTTCTCCCCTTTATTCTGGGGGTTTGGATAAAAAGTTGGCAAATGGATGGTTTGGTTAAGAGCCACACTAGATACCACCTTTGGCATAAAGGTAGGGTTTGCCCTTAAAGAAACCCTGTCCTGATGAAAAATGATAAAAGGTTCCACTGCCATTAATGCCTGTAGCTCTGAGACTCTTCGTGCTGAAGTTACTACCAGGAGCAGAGCTGTTTTCCATGATAAAAATTTTAGATCGGCTGTATTGGCTGGCTCAAAAGGTGGCAGGGTCAGTTTTTCCAAAACGAAATTGAGGTCCCAAGTTGGTGTTGGTGCTCTCCGGGGCGGTCTTATGTTTTTAGCTCCTCTGAAGTGCTGCTTTAGCAAGGGATGAGAGAATAATGGAGGATCAGTGTTGTAATGTGCTGAAATGGCAGAGGCGTGGATCTTAATTGATGAGAAGGATAGGCCTTTGTCCAGCATCTCAGTTAAGTATTGTAAAATCTGAGGAATGTTTGAGACAAGAGGGTCAAGGCTTTGAGCATGATTCCAGGCGCAGAATCTCTTCCATTTTTCTGAGTAAGCTTTCCTGGTGCTAGGCCTCCTGGCCTCCAAAATGACATCCATAACAGCTTTAGAGAGAGGTGTTGCCTGTTTGACTAATGAATCTGCCGTGCAGCCAGGTTTAAGGTTTTGAGCTGACCGTACAGGATCTGATTGTTTTGTTGAGTCAGGTGGTGTGGAATTTGAGGCAAAATCCGTGGTGGGTCGTGAGCTAAGTTCTTTAAGATTGGGTACCAGTCCTGGCGTGGCCAGTCTGGAGCAATCCGGATCGTCTGTGGTTTTTCTTGTCTGGCTTTTAGGAGTACCTTTGAAAGGAGAGGCAGTGGTGGGAAGGCATAAACTTTTAGGCTTTTCCAGCTGAACGAGAGAGCATCCACTTTCCATGCTTGTGTGTGATAAGTCCTTGTGCAGAATTTTTGTAGTTGGCAATTCAGTGAGGCAAAAAGATCTATGTCTGGGCATTCCCATTTTTGCGTTACCATGCTGAAGATTTCTGGATTCAATTTCCATTTGTGAGGGTCCATGATATTTCTGCTTAGATCATCTGCCAGAGTATTTTTCCTACCTGGCAGGAATTGTGCTTGCAGATGAACTTGATACGTTTGAGCTGTGTTCCACAAGGTCATGGCTTGCCTGCATAGGGGATGAGAATGAGTGCCCCCTTGCTTGTTTATGTACCACATTACTGTGGTGTTGTCTGTCTTTAATAATAATTGTCCTGGATGCAGAAGGTCCTTGAAAGCCGTTAGGGCATTTTGAACAGCCAACATCTCTTTTTGATTGATGTGAAGATGCATTTGGTCTGTGGTCCACTTGCCCTGAATGCATTTTCCTGCCATGTGTGCTCCCCAGGCGTAATCCAAAGCATCTGTTAGAGTCTGCCTGGCTGTGGGTAGGGTAAAAGGCTGACCCTTGTTTAGGTGACATGCCTGTGCCCACCATCAAAACTCCTGTTGTAGGCAGGGAATCATTGGTATTATTGCTTCTAAACTGTGAGAGTGTTGAGTCCAAACACTTTTTAGGTACCGTTGTAATTTCCTCATATGCAGTCTGGCATATGGTATTAATAGTATGCAAGATGCCATGAATCCCAGGGCCTGCAGAATTTTTCTTGCAGGGAGATGGGACTTTTTTGCCAGTAATTGAAAATATTGAGTTAGTTGAACTTGTTTGTCTGGCGTGAGATAAGCCACCTGGGCCATTGTATTTAAGCTGGCACCCAGGAATATAATCTGTTGTGAGGGCACTAGTTTTGACTTCTTTTCGTTTACTGTGTACCCTAGAGCAATTAGCAACCTTTTTACAAACACCAGATGCAGTAGAAGAATGTCCTTTGTCTCTGCTTGAATGAGGCAGTCGTCCAGGTATGGATATATTTGAATTCCTTTTTGCCCGCAAAATGCATTTACTGGTGCCAGGCACTTTGTAAAGACCCTGGGCGCAGTAGATAAGCCAAAGGGCAGTGCAGAGAATTGGTAGTGCATTGTACCAGCTTTGAATCGGAGGTATCTTCTGCAATTCTGTCTGATCGGGACATGCAAGTATGCCTCTTTGAGGTCCAGAGTAACAAGCCAAGCCTTCTTGCCCAGCATGGGTAGAAGCTGCTGTAATGTCAACATTTTGAATTTTGGAATATCCAGGTAAGTATTTAGAATTGAAAGGTCTAGTATGGGCCTCCAAGCCTTGTCCTTTCTGGGGACCAGGAAGAGTCTTGAGTAAAATCCTTGTCCTTGTTCCTGTTGTGGTACTTTTTGAATAGCTCTCATGTCCATGAGGGCTGAAATTTGTTTTTGTGCCTCTGCCCATTGATTTTGTGGCAGGTCTGGCATTACTTTTAGCCTTGGTAAACTATGAAAGTGGAACCTGTAACCTTGAGACACAATATTCAGAACCCATTTGTCTTGGGTGATTGTTTGCCAGTTTTGAGGAAAAAGTGCTAGTTTTCCCCCTAAGGGGGCCGCCAAAAGGGAAGTGCTTGGCATACGAAGGGGGAAGTCATTGAGACTGTTTCCTGTACTGTTGAGACTTGTCCTCACCTCCTTTTGGGGTTGAGGTGCCCCACTGTCGTTGTCTGCTAGAGCCTTAGGGTTGAGATCTGCCTCTTGGGTGTCTGTATCTGCCTCTCTGTGGCCTGTCTGACACTGGAAAGGACCAATTCTTTGTTGGCCAATTTCTGCTAAATCGAGGTGGCTGTACCTGTAAGAAATCCTTGACTGTTTGCATAGATTTAGCTTTATCCTCCATTTTCTTTAACACCTCTTCTGCAACACCAAACAAGGTATCATGCTGTAAAGGAGCATCCAATAATTTTGCCTTAACATGATCAGGTAAACTCTGTTCTTTTAACCAAGCATGTCTTCGAATCACAGAACCTGTAACTGCGGCTCTACAAGAGGCCTCTAAAGAATCAAAACCACATTGCAGAGTATGTTTGCCCACCAGTTCAACTGCATGCAATAAATCCTGCATTTCTTTACAGTCAGGAGCTTCTGAGCTTGCAAGCATTTTCTGTTTTAACTGAGCCATTAAATATTATTGGTACTTAAGCATGTGAAACTGGCAATTTAAAGCACTTACTGCTAAAGTTGCAGAAGTGTAAACTTTCTTCCCCCATCTATCCAAAGCTCTGGAATCTCTGTCAGAGGGTACTGGATTTTTTGCAATGGAAGCCTTAACCCCTTTTGGACCCTGAGAAATAGTTTCTGGATCAGCAGAAGGGTTTTTATAAAGGAACTTGAGAGAGTCAGGGACTCTATAATACCTATCTGGCTTGGCTGGTGCAGGGGGCAAAGAATCAGGAGATAAGCTGGATTCAGAGAACAGATCATCCACAATATCTAGCACAGGCAGAATAGCTAGGGGCCTGTGCTGAGGCAATAAAAGGAAATCTCTGAGCTTTTTCTTGGATTCTGAATAATCCTGACTTTCCTAATAGAAATGCTCCCTCATGGTATGTAAAGTTTCCCAAAAGAATAATCTTCAGGAGGAAAGGCTGAAGGGATAGATTCTTCAGCATCAGAGTCCTCATAGGGGGGTAGAGAATATCCCTGGTGTGAAGAGGAATCAGAGGAATCAGTCTGTATCCTGCCTAGGCCTATTCTCAGGAGAGAGATGGGAACCCCTGATTAGAGTAATGAGGTCTTCGGCCATTTTAAGCATCTGTTTCTTAGGGATGGAGGACTGTCCAGGAGAATGCTGTACTTGCTTCTTTGTCTTTAATGGTGCTTTTGTCTTGGCTGTTGCTTTAATGGTAAGTTGTGAAGGTCTGAAAACACCCTCAGAAGCCGATGCCTGCTCAGCAGCTCCGGACCCATCTGAGGGATTAGTTTCCGTAGGCCCAATACCTTGAGTTTCCGGAGGCCTAGTTGTCTCCACGTGGGAGTCGGAGGCGGCCTATGGCTCTGAAGTAGCGGGTGTCAGGGGCTGCGAAAGTGCCTCACTGAGAAGTGGCGAACCGGCGACTGGCCTAGAAGAGGTTTCCTCGTCAGTTTTGGACCTCGGATGCCTGTCTTTATCCTTGTCCTTGCGTTTTTTCAGAATTGCGGTCGTCTGTTGATCCGACGGCATAGTATAATCGAACCTTCGGCCAAAGTAGTGCAAAGCAAAATCAAAAAGTCGTTTTATAGTGCATTTGTTAAATCTAGCACAAAACCGACAACTAGTGACGTCGTGATCAGGGCCTAGGCATGGAATACAGTAAGAGTGGAAGTCCTTATGAGGTATTTGCTTCCCACTAGAAATACAATTATTAACTTTTTCTGACATCGGTCTGAGGCAAGAAAAAAGTTTCCCCAACGGGGTACTTAGCTTTATTGAAGACTTCGGATCTGAAATTCGACTTCGAAAATCTCAGGAGTCGGCCGATCGGCACTTGCAAACTGCTTCTGCTTCGGGCACCGCGCGGCAAGAAAATGGCGTCGGATGCATCTTATATACCCCTGGCGCACTGATGTCAGGGAAGAAGCGACAGCAACCGACGCCGGACCAAGACTTTGGAACTCTGGCCGACTGCGGGACCGCCTGACGCCAGGATAACCCAAGTGTAATGACTGCAGCAGTGTAACACGATGAACATTCAATGTTTCCAGACTGTGACAATGTTGACTCCATAAACTTTTTAGGTACTACTGAAGTTTCCTCATATGCAGTCTCGCATATGGAATTAGTAGAATGCAGGATGCCATGAACACCAAGGCCTGCAGAATTTGTCTCGCAGATAACTGGTTTTTTGTTGCCATTTGTTTGAAGAATGTTGTCAGTTGCCTTTGTTTGTCTTGAGTGAGGTAAGCCATCTGGGCAGTTGTATTCAAGCTTGCACCCAGGAATGTAATTATTTGAGAGGGTACCAGTTGTGATTTATTTTCGTTTATGGTATACCCTAGGCATGCTAGAAGACTTTTTGCAAACGCCAGATGTTGAAGAAGAGTGTCCTTGTCGTCTGCTTGAATGAGACAGTTGTCCAGATAAGGATAAATTTGAAGGCTTCTTTGTCTGCAGAATGCAATTACTGGTGCCAAGCACTTTGTAAAGATACTGGGCACAGTAGATAAGCTAAAGGGCAGTGCAGTAATGCAAAAAACCTGCTTTGAAGCGGAGGTATCTTCTGCATGATTCTCTTATTGGGATATGCAGGTATGCCTCTAAGTCTAGAGTTACTAAAGTACAGTTGTATACCTACCATAAATGTAGATGTTTGAGTGTATTCACTGTTGCAGTCCAGCAGTGAAACACGAACATCCAAGCATTCCTGCCTAGCATAGGCAGTAGCTGTTGTAAAGTCAGCATTTTGAATTTTGGCATGTCCAGGAACATGTTCAAAATCGATAAGTCCAGTATTGGATGCCATGAATTGTCTTTTCTGGGTACCAGGAAAAGTCTTTAATAAAAACCTTGTCCTTTTTCCTTTTCTGGTACCGGTTGAATAGCCCCCATATACATGAGGGACATGACTTGTTTCTGGGCCTCTGTCCACTGGTTTTGTGGCAGATCTGGCCATCCGTTTGGAAATGGCAAAGTATGGAAATGAAATCTGTACCCCTGGGATACTATGCTTAATACCCACTTGTCATGGGTAATTAACTGCCAAGTTTGAGCATGAAGTGCTAGTTTTCCACACAAGGGGGCTGCCAAAAGATAAGTGCTTGGTTATGGCAGGGGAAAGTCATTGAGACTGCTTACTGTAAGGTTGTGCTTTGTTTCCTCCAGATTTGGAGGTGAGGCACCCCATTGCTTTGACCTGTAAGAACCCTGTGATTGGTATCTGGAGCCTATTGAGCACCTGGATTTGCCCTGAGTGGCTCTGTTGGACACAGGAAAGGACAAATTTTTAGTAGGCCAGTGTCTACTGAACCTGGGTGGCTGCACTTGCAAGAAATCTTTTACAGTTTGCATAGATTTAGCTTTGACTTCCATTTTCTTTAAAACATCTTCTGTCTTACTACCAAACAGAGTATCATGCTGCAAAGGTGCAGCCAACAATTTAGCTTTAACATGATCAGGCAGATATTGCTCCTTGAGCCAGGCATACCTTCAAATCATAGATCCATAGGTTCATAGGTTCATACTAGGCTATCTGCCCGAGGGCATTTACAAGCCTAGCCCATAGTTTTGTGGCTTACGCCACCCCTTTAGTATGGGGAACTATACCCATTATTTTGCTGTGCCTCTGTCGAGCAGTGACACTGAGGTAATCCCTGGGGTATATCTGCGATCTCCCATCCATTGGTCAAGATTTCTCTTGAACAAGGCCAGCGAGGTGCTCTGCCTCACATATACCGGGATTTTATTCCACAGCATAGGGAGTCTTTGGGTGATGAATCTATCCCTCCAGCACGTCCTATTAATAGCCGTGTCGAGGTTTAAGTCTCCCGCCCTTGTGGCTCTGACGGATCTAGACTTTTTGAGGTGCAGCATATTCATCCAGTAACGGCAGCCCTACAAGAGGCCTCGAAGGAATCAAAACCACATTGCAAAGTATGCTTTCCAACTTGTTCTGCTGAATGCAATAATTCATGTAACTCTATTTTCCACATAATCAGAAATCAACATAATTTTCTGTTTCAGTAAGCCCATAACATACTAATGATATTTGAGCATATGAAACTGGCAGTTTAAAGCCCGGATTTCCAAGGTTGCAGACGTATAAACCTTCTTACCCAATCTATCCAGGGCCCTGGAATCTCTATCAAAAGGGGTAGGCCTCTTGGCTGTAGAGGCCTTTACACCCTTGGGACCATGAGAAATAGTTTCAGGATCAGCAGCAGGATTTTTGAAAAGAAATTTGTGGGAGTCAGGAACCCTGTAATATCTGTCTGGCTTACTAGGAGCCAGAGGCAGGGAATCAGGAGTCATGCTTGACTCCGAGAACACATCAACAATGTCTAATACAGGAGGTATTGCCAAAGGCCTATGCTGAGGAAGAAGGAGGAAATCCCTAAGCCCCTTTTTTGATTCAGAGGAGTCCTGACTCTCCTAGTGAAAATGTTCTCTTAAAGTATGCAAAGCATCTCCAAGCAAGTAATCCTTAGGAGGAGATACAGAAGGGATGGATTCCTCTGCATCAGAATCCTCATAGGGTGAAATAGAAAATTCCTGATCAGAAGAGGAATCAGAAGAAATGGATACCTGATCTGAAGATTCATAATCAGTGCCTTGCCTAGGCCTCTTAGCAGGAGGGGGTTGGCAACCCCTGATCAAGGTAATTAAATACTCAGCCATTTTGATCATCTGTTTTTTTAGGCATAGGGGCCTGAGCACGTGGCTCATGCGTCGGTTTTTTAGATACAGAAGTTATTTTTGAACTTGTTTTTGTTGCTGGCATCAGTTTAACATAAAAATGTTGAGGCCTGAAAACACCCTCAGAAGCCGGTGCCTGCTCAGCGGCTCCGGACCCATCTAAGGGAGCGACATCCGTGGGTTCAATACTCTGAGAATCTCGCGGCATACCGGACTCCAAATGGGTCTCGGTAGAGGCCTGCGACTCAAAAGTACAAGGTATCAGAGGCTGCGAAAGCGCCTCACTGAGTACCGGCGAACCAGCGACTGGCTTAGGAGAAGCTTCGTCGGTTTTGGACCTCGATGGTCTTTTTCTTTGCGTTTTTTTGTGAACTCCGGTAAAACGACTGCTAACCAACGACATTTCAGGATAATTAAATCTTGAACCAAAATATTTAGAAGCAAAAATATATCGATATATTGTTGGGGTTGGGAGGGTGGCCTAATGGTTAAGGTGTTTGCCTTACAAACACAAGGTGCAGGGTTTGAGTCTCACAA
>NC_056740.1:327999317-328014317 GCF_019279795.1 Protopterus annectens | reverse complement strand
AGCAAGGGACAACTACGAACCGGAAGAGGTAATAAAGGAGAATACTTTAGTATCAGATTCCCAAATTTCTTTACAAATACCTACTATATATACCAACCTTAAAAAAGATTTTACGATCTACAACTTTTCCACTTTAAAATTAGATTCTGATTTAGTGGAATTATTAGCATTGGGAAATACGTTTATTCCTAGTACCTATGGGAGTCTAGCTAAAACTCTCATTGATTTGAAAAGTTATACACGCAAGTTGAATTTAAAAATGTTATTTAATAACGAGATTATAACTGATAATAATAAGCTTAGATTACCTAGTGTGTATAACCCTCCTATTCAATCTAATTTATTATTATTTGAGCAGATGTGTGAAATTGATATAAGACATCTTTTCACTTCTTATAAGACAAACATTACTTTCAAAAATATGAACATCTCTGAACAACAACGTCAATGGCTAATCAAACTGCGTTCCTTGCCAGTTAGGTTCTTAAAGCCAGATAAAGGGGGTGGTTTGGTGGTCTTTGATGACTTTTATTATAAGGAGAAAATGCTTGAGATTTTAACATCTGAGGCCTATGAAGAATCTTCTAAAAATGAGATTAATGTGACTCAGGGCCGTATTCGGGGGTATTTCCGTGACCTTTTCTTGGCAGGCAAAATTGATTTAGAAACATATAATTACATCGATATTATTACACCAAAGTTGCCTGTAATGTTCGGAATACCGAAAATACACAAAGACCAACAAAACCCACCCATGAGGGCATTGATAGATGATAGGTCTTCTATGACCTACCCCAGTTCAAAATTGATTGACAACATCTTATCAAAATATGTGAAAAAAATTCCCACAATTTGCAAGGACTCTTGGTCCTTCCTCCGAGATGTCAACAGTATTAAGTTCAACCCTGAGTTGAACTTCTTAACTGTTGATGTGATAGATTTATATACATCTATCCCGCACAATGAGGCAGTGGAATGGATTCAACTCTTGATGGAGAGTTTGAATGCACCACAAGGGGAGATTGACGTTGTCTCCGAACTTTTGGGAATAGTACTGTCGGCTAATTTTTTTGTATTTGACCAGAAGTTTTATTTGCAAAAACGCGGAATAGCCATGGGCTCGCCCTGTGGGGCGAGCGTAGCCAATTTATTTGTAGCCTTTTGGGAAAAGCGTTTTATTCTATCCAATGAATCTATAATGCAAAATATTAAATATTACACTAGATTCTTGGATGATATATTTATTCTTTTCAAAGGGACCGAATATGATGCAAGGCTTCTTGTTGATTATATAAACAATACTACAGATTGTTTAAAATTTACCTTTAACTTCTCGACTAATGAAACAGAATATTTAGATGTGAAATTAGCCAAGGATTTTGCAGAAAATGTATACTTTTCAAAGATTTACAGAAAGCCCACCTACTGCAATTCCTTCCTGCACTACACTAGTTTACACCCACCTAAACAGAAAAAATCTATAGTTAAGGGACAGCTTGTACGTGCGGGAAGGATGTGCAGTTTATTAAATGATTTTAGAACTGAATGTCAGTTCTTGAAGGATTTGTTTTTGAATCGTGGTTATCCTATTTCCCTTCTAAATGACGTCATTTTGGAAGTTGATTGTAAACGAGTAAAGGGCTTTTATAAACCATTGTTGGATCAAGTTAATGACATGCAGTTGTCTACTCATAATGAAATAATAAATCAAAATGTTTCTAGGACCCGTGTTGAACACAGTAGGGATTTTTCTTTGAGTTTTATAACCCAATACAACTTAAATTCTACTGATATATGGGCTATAATTTTAAAAAAATGGCCGTTAGTAATAAATTCTGCTAACCTTATCGAAAAGTTAGGTGAACGTCCTTTTGTTATATACAGAAGTAATAATTTAAAGGAGATTTTACAACGCATGTCAAATTCCCACGGTCCTATTAAAGCAAATGGCTCATTTAAATGTGGCCATTGTAACATGTGTAAATCCATGCTGGTAGGTAACTCTTTCTTTGTTAGGAATAAAAGGTATCAGATTAATAAGAAGTTATCTTGCGATTCTAAGTCAGTTGTATACATTGCCCTGTGCAATTGTTGCCCAAGTTTTTATGTAGGAAAAACAAATCGCAAATTAAAGGAAAGAGTATACCAGCACCTTTACGCTATAAGGAAGCCACTATTAGAAAACGCTTTAGCAAAACATGTAAAAAATAATCCAGGGCATTCATTTTGTTTCATGGGGATCGATCAAGTCCCTCCGAATATCAGGGGTGGCCCCATTGAAATTATGCTTGAATGTATTGAATTAACTTGGCAATTGAACTTAGATGCATTTAGACCTGTTGGTCTAAATGAGAATTGCAACATTTCCTGCATACTGAAGTTAAAAAGTTATTTTAGGTAAATGTGTGGGAATTATTTTAACAATATAAAAGTTTTTAAAATATATTTTTTTATTTATATATTAATTGTAAATATACATATTATTCAGGAATAAGAGTTTTGTGTTACACTATTTGATCTGATTTTAATTAGAATTTTGTATACTTTTAATTAAGATGACAGGATATTTAATTTTTGTCACTTCCTGTATTTGAATATTTAACAGTTAGGTAGTTGTTCTTAATTGTCTGTTCTTCTGATGAAGCTGAGGCAGGAGCCTTGGCGAAAACGCTGTTTTTGAGGATTAATAAAAATTGAGCGTTAAAGAAGTCTCTTTGAATTTTATACTTCGGGTTAGAGTTGGCTTCCCGGCTACAAGGTTACTTTTCCAGTGTTTACTATATATCTATATCTATATATCTATATCTAATCTATATATCTCTATATCTATCTATATATATATATATCTATATATATATCTATATATATATATCTATATCTATATACATATATCTATATCTATATCTATCTATATCTATCTATATCTATATATATCTATATATCTATATCTATATATATCTATATCTATATCTATATATCTATATCTATATCTATATCTATATCTATATCTATCTATATCTATCTATATCTATATCTATGTCTATATATATATATATATATATATATATATATATATATATATTTATATTTATATGTATATATACACACACACACATGCATCAATATAAACTTTACCTTCATTTACAAGCAAATACACCAACCACATAGGTTGTAGAAGACAGAGAAGAAAAGATAAACTCCAGAATGACAGGGAGATGGCGGGAGGGTAACCTGGACTGCAACATTGAATACACTCAAACATCTACACTTATGGTAAGTGTACACAACTGTACTATGTTCTTCTTCTTCGTGTTTCACTGTTGCAGTCATTACATTTGGGTAGAATCCCAAAGCTATGGTTGGGAGGCTGGAGATTAACAGCATTAGGTGCGGCTATAAGGCCCTGCAGCACTGCAGTGGCAAAGCTTGCCCTGGACTTAGAATAGAGAGGCAAATGATAATGCTTTAGAAAGGTGTGAACAGAACTCCAAGTAGCAGCCTCTAGAATGTCTTTGGTTGGTACTCCACTGAGAAAGGCTGCAGCTCTGGTGGGATGAGACATAATGCCCTTGGGCACAGGTTTACCATGGTGTAAGTAGCAGAAATTGATGCAGTGGCTTATCCATTTGAAATTGTCTGCTTTGAAATAGCCTTTCCTTCTGATCCTGCAGCATATGACACTAGTAATGGCTTAGTTTTTTCTTAGAGCTTTAGTCCTGCTGAAGTAGAATCTTAGCTGTCTGTGTACGTCCAAGGAATGCAGAATTCTCTCCCCCATGTTCTGCGGATTTGGATAAAAAGTTGGCAGATGAATTGTTTGGTTAAGAGCCACACTGGAAACCACCTTAGGCATAAAAGTAGGACTTGTCCTCAGACACCCTGTCTGGGTAAAATATGATAAAAGGCTCTAAAGCCATGAGGGCCTGTAGCTCTGAAACTCTTCTTGCTGAAGTAATTGCTAGTAGCAGGGCTGTTTTCCATGATAAGAACTTTATATCAGCGGTAGCAGCTGGTTCAAATGGATCCAGGGTGAGCTTTTCCAACACATAATTGAGGTCCCATGCAGGTAATGGTGATCTTCTAGGAGGCCTTAATTTTTGGCTCCTCTAAGATACTGCTTTAGTAAAGGATGAGAAAAGATTGGTGGCTCTGTATTGTAATGAGCCGAAATGGCATAGGCATGGATTTTGATTGATGAGAAAGATAGGCCTTTGTCAAGCATTTCAGTTAAGTATTGTAATATCTGAGGAATATTTGGTTCTGCTGTATCAGTTCCTTGTACTTGATTCCAAGCACAGAATCTCTTCCATTTTTTCAGCATAAGATTTTCTAGTACTACGCCTTCTGGCTTCCAAAATGACATCCATCACAACTTTACTGAGAGGTTGTGTTTGTATAACGATATGATCAGCCATGCTGCCAGGTTCAGTGTCTGTAGTTGATTGTGCAGGATCTGATTGTTTTGCTGGGACAGTAGTTGAGGTCTTTGAGGTAAGGTCCAAGCTGGGTACTGAGACAAGTTCCTTAGGACTGGGTACTAGTACTGACGGAGCCAGTTAGGAGCAATTAATATCATCCTTGGCTTCACTTGGCTGACTTTTAGGAGGACCTTGGGGAGAAGAGGCAGAGGAGGAAAGGCGTAAACGGATAGGTTTTTCCAAATGAAAAGATACACTTTCCATGCTTGTCTGTGATAAGTCTTTGTGCAAAATCTTTTCAATTGATAATTTTGAGGAGAGGCAAACAGATCTACGTCTGGACTCCCCCATTTCTCGGTTATCCTGCTGAAGACCCGTGGATTTAGTTTCCACTCGTGAGGATCCACAAGGTTTCTGCTTAAATCTTCTGCCAGTATATTTTGTTTTCCTGGCAGGAATTGAGCTTGAAGATGTATTTGGTAGGTCAAAGCTGTGTCCCACAGTGCCATGGCTAATCTGCAAAGGGGTATGAGTGCATGCCGCCTTGCTTGTTTATATACCACATGACTGTGGTGTTGTCCATCTTTATCAGTAGTTGTCCTGGATGAAGTAAGTCCTTGAAGGCTGTTAGGACATTTTGAACAGCTAGCATCTCTTTCTGGTTGAAAGGTCCATAGGCCCTGAATGCATCTTCCTGCCATGTGGGCCCTCCAGGCATAATCCGATGCGTCTGCTAAGGTTTGGCTGGCAGGGGGGAACAGTGAAGGACCGTCCCATGTTTTGGTGACATGTCTTTGCCCACCATAGAAACTCCTGTTGTAGGCAGGGAATGAGAAGAATCATTGCTTCCAGACTGTGAGAATGTTGACTCCATAAACTTTTCAGGTACCATTGAAGTTTCCTCATATGCAGTCTTGCATATGGAATCAGTAGGATGCAGGATGCCATGAAGCCCAGAGCATGCAGAATGTGTCTTGCAGATAATTGGGTTTTTGTTGCCATCAGTTTGAAGTAAGTAGTTAGTTATCTTTGCTTGTCTGGCCTGAGGTAAGCCATCTGGGCAGTTGTATTCAAACTTGCACCCAGGAATTTTATCTTTTGAGAGGGCACCAGTTGTGATTTATTTTCATTTATTGGGTACCCTAGGCATGTTAGAAGCCTTTTCACAAATGCCAGGTGTCGAAGAAAAATGTCCTTGTTCACTGCTTGAATGAGACAGTCGTCTAAGTAAGAATATATCTGTATACTTCTTTGTCTGCAAAATGCAATTACTGGTGCCAGGCACTTTGTAAAGACCCAGGGCGCAGTAGATAAGTCAAATGGCAGTGCAGAGAATTGGTAATGCATTAAGCCAGCTTTGAATCTGAGGTATCTTCTGCACGACTGTTTTATTGGGACATGCAGGTATGCCTCTTTTAGGTTTAATTTCACCAGCCAAGCATTCTTGACAAGCATGGGCAGGAGCTGCTGCAAAGTCAGCATTTTGAATTTTGCAATGTCCAGGTATATGTTCAAAATCGATAAATCCAGTACTGGCCGCCAAGCCTTGTCCCTTCTGGGTACCAAGAACAGTCTTGAGTAAAAACCTTGTCCTTTTTCCTGTTCTGGCACTGGCTGAATGGCCCCCATATCCATGAGGGACGTAACCTGTTTCTGTGCCTCTGCCCATTGATTTTTTTGGCAGATCTGGCCAACCATTTGCCATTGGCAGAGTATGGAAATGGAATCAGTATCCCTGTGATAGTATGTTTAGTACCCACTTGACCTGGGTTATTAACTGCCAATTTTGAGCAAAAAGTGCTAACTTTCCCCCTATGGGTGCTGCCAAAAGACAAGTGCTTGGAGTAAGCTGAGGGAAGTCATTGGGACTGTTTTCTGTAGGTTTGCGCTTTATCTCCTCCAGATTTGGAGGTAGAAGCACCCCATTGCTTTGACCTGTATGAATCTTGCGCCTGGTATCTGGAACCCTTGGGGCATCTGGATTTGCCCCTTTGAGCTCTGTCTGACACAGGAAAGGACCACTTTTTTGTAGGCCAGTGTCTACTGAAACTAGCTGGCTGCACTTGTAAGAAGTCATTAACAGTTTGCATAGACTTAGCTTTGTCTTCCATTTTCTTTAAAACCTCTTCTGCCTTAATACCAAACAGAGAATCATGCTGTAAAGGTGCATCTAGCAATTTAGCTTTAACATAAGGCAAATTATGCTCCTTTAACCAGGCATGCCTCCTAATCACAGATCCAGTAACTGCGGCCCTGCAGGAGGCCTCTAAGGAGTCAAAACCACATTGCAGAGAATGCTTTCCAACCTGTTCAGCTGCAAGCAATAATTCCTGCAATTCTTTATTTTCTGCACATTCTGAAATCAACATTTTCTGTTTCTGCAATCCCATAACATGTTGTTGGTACTTAAGCATATGAAATTGACAGTTTAAGGCCCTGATTGCCAAGGTTGCAGATGTATAAACCTTTTTTCCCCATCTGTCCAGTGCCCTTGAATCTCTGTCAGAGGGGGTAGGATTTTTTGCTGTTGAGGCCTTAAAGTACAGTTTTGTACCTACCGTAAATGTAGATGTTAGAGTGCTCATACAGCTGCAGTCATAACAGACGGGTTATCCTGCCATCAGGCGGGTCCTCGATCGGCCGAATTCCAAAGTCTAGGTCCGGCATCGGTTGTCGTTGCTTCCTCCCTGACGTCAGTGCGGCAGGGGTATAAAAGAGGCAGCAGATGCCATTTTCTTCAGCTTGCCCCAGACGTCAGGTGCCCCCAGAAGGAAGGCAAACATAATGTTATGCAAAAATGCAATGTTGATAAATCAAAAACAGTAGTTGCAAGCAAATACACCATAAAACAGTACCCCAAAAGGTTATATGAAAATGGTTTGTCATAAGGCCTGTCCTAAGAGGGGTTGGAGGGAGGGAAACCTGGACTGCAGCTGTACGAGTACTCGAACATCTACATTTATGCTAGGTACAAAACTGTACTATGTTCATCGTGCATACAGCTGCAGTCATAACAGATGGGTAGAATCCCAAAGCTAAGTAAGGGTGGTAGGCACTAAGTGGAACTAGGAGGGGCTAGGATGCCCTGCAGGACTGCTGTGGCAAAGCCCGCTCTAGATTTAGAGTATAGTGGGAGGTGATAGTGCTTGGAGAAAGTGTGCACTGAACTCCAGGTAGCTGCTTCCAAACTATCCTTGGTAGGGACCCCCCTGAGGAAGGCTGCAGAGGTAGCTGTGGCTCTGGTGGAGTGGGATCTGATTCATGCAGGCACAGTTTTTCCATGAAATGAGTAACAAAAGCGTATGCAGTGGGCTATCCATTTTGAAATTGTCTGTTTGGAAATAGCCTTTCCTTGAGCACCTGCAGCATAGGACACAAAGAGTTGCTCAGATTTCCTGAATGGCTTTGTCCTGTCCAAATAATAACAAAGTTGTCTGTGAATGTCCAAGGAATGTAGTAGTCTTTCCCCTTTGTTTTGTGGATTAGGATAAAAGGTAGGTAAGTGGATAGTCTGATTCAAAGCTAAACTGGATACTACCTTTGGCATAAAGGTAGGGCTGGTTCGTAAGGAAACTCTGTCCTGATGGAAAATGATGAATGGTTGCACAGCCATGAGGGCCTGTAGCTCTGAAACCCTGCGAGCTGAGGTGATAGCCAGAAGAAAGGCTGTTTTCCATGACAAGTACTGTAACTCTGATGAAGAAGCTGGCTCGAAGGGAGGAAGGGTCAGCTTTTCCAATACGAAGTTGAGGTCCCAAGCAGGGACTGGTAGTTTTCTTGGGGGTTTTATATTCTTTGCCCCTCTGAGGAACTGCCTTAAGAGAGGATGGGAGAATAAAGGAGGATCTGTGTTGTATTGTGCAGAAATGGCTGAAGCGTGGATCTTGATGGAGGAGAAGGAAAGTCCATTGTTTAACATCTCAGCTAGGTACTGTAAAATTTGAGGTATATTTATTACCCAAGGACTCTGTCCCTTCTTTTGATTCCAGGCACAAAATAGTTTCCATTTGGCGGAGTAGGCCTTTCTAGCAGAAGGTCTTCTGGCCTCCAAGATGACATCCTGCACCTCCTTGGAGAGGAGAAACTGTTGGGAAATCAAGGAATTCTCCATGCAGCTAGATTTAGAGTTTTGAGATGGCTGTGAAGAGTTTTTGTAGTTGTGCTGGGACAACAGAAGAGGGACTAGAGGTAGGATCCATGGTGGGGAATGTGTCAGGCTCTTCAGGAGTGGATACCAGTGTTGCCTTGGCCAGTCTGGAGCAATGAGAATCATTTTCGGCCTCTCTGCTCTGGTTTTTAATAGAACTTTGGGCAGCAGAGGAAGAGGCGGGAAGGCATAGACTGTCAATGTTGCCCAATTAAAGGAAAGTGCGTCCACTTTCCAGGCCTGTGGATGATAGGTCCTTGAACAAAATTTTTTCAACTGGCAATTTCTGTGGGTAGCAAAGAGATCTATGTCTGGCTGTCCCCATGCCTGAGTTATCTTTGTGAAAATTTGAGGATGCAACTTCCATTCGTGTGGATCTGTCATATTTCTGCTTAGGTTGTCTGCCAGTGTGTTTTCCTTCCCTGGCAGGAATTGTTCCTGTAGTTGAATTTTCAATTCCAGTGCTGTGTTCCATAGGGTCATGGCTTGCCTGCACAGGGGGTATGAATGAGTTCCCCCCTGTTTGTTTATGTACCATATCACTGTGGTGTTGTCTGTCCTTATCAATAGCTGGCCTGGATGCAGTAGGTCTTTGAAGGTCATAATAGCCTTTTGCACGGCTAGCATTTCCATTTGGTTGATGTGAAGGAGCTTCTCTTTTCATGCCCATTTTCCCTGAATGCACTGATTTGTCATGTGTGCTCCCCAGGCGTAGTCTGAGGCGTCTGTTGTAATGATTTGAGTTGCTTGAGGTACACAGAAAGGAAGACCTGTGTTTCTTTGGCAAGCTTGAGCCCACCACATAAATTCCTTTTGAAGGCATGGAATGAGTGGTATAATTGCTTCCAAGCTGTGGCTGTGTTGAGACCATAAGTTTTTTAGGTACCATTGAAGTTTCCTCATATGTAGCTTTGCACATGGGATAAGTAGGATGCAAGATGCCATGAATCCCAGTGCCTGCAGGACTTTCCTTGCAGTAAGCCTGGTGTAAGTTGCCATTTTTCTGAAGTATTGAGACAGTTGCCCTTGCTTGTCTGGTGTGAGGTAGGCCATCTGGGTGGTTGTGTCCAAGTTGGCACCCAGGAAAAAAATTTGTTGAGAGGGTATTAGTTTTGATTTCTTTTTGTTGACTGTGTATCCCAGGAAGTTCAACAGTTTTATTACAAACGCCAGGTGCTGCAGTAGTATGTCCTTGCTGTCCGCTTGGATCAGGCAGTCGTCCAGATATGGGTAGATTTGTATCCCTTGTAGTCTGCAGAAGGCGATTACTGATGCCAGGCATTTCGTAAACACTCTGGGCGCAGTAGATAAGCCAAAGGGCAATGTAGAGAATTGGTAATGGGTTGAACCTGCAAGAAATCTGAGGTATCTTCTGCAATCTTGTCTGATAGGGACATGCAGGTATGCCTCCTTGAGGTCCAATGTTACCAGCCAAGACTTCTTGCCCAGCATGGGAAGAAGCTGCTATAATGTGAGCATCTTGAATTTTGGCACCTGTAGATATGTGTTTAGGATGGATAGGTCTAAGATAGGTCTCCAATCTTTGTCTTTCCTTGGTACCAGGAATAGTCTGGAATAAAACCCTTGACCTTGTTCTTTTGCAGGTACCTCTTGAATTGCTCTCATGTCCATGAGAGCTGAAATTTGATTTTGTGCCTCTGCCCTTTGATTTTGTGGCAGGTTTGGCATGCCTCTCATTTTTGGAAGGGTGTGAAAGTGGAACCTGTAGCCTCTGTCTATAATGTCCAGAATCCATTTGTCTTTTGTAACAATATGCCAATTTTTTGAGAATAATGTCAGTTTTCTGCCCAAAGGTGCTGCCATTAAAGCTTTGCTTGGCAGGTGTAGGGGGAAGTCATTGTGTCCGTTTTCTAAAAGACTGTGATCTATCTTCTCCACATCTTGGGGTTGGTGCTTGCCACTGTCTGGCTCTGAAAGATCCTTGAGGTTGCCCTCTACCCCTTGGACGCCTGTATCTGCCCCTTTGAGGTCTGTCCGTGGCTGGAAAGGACCAATTTTTTGAAGGCCAGTTTCTGCTGAAACGTGGAGGCTGTACCTGCAGGAAATCTTTCACTGTCTGCATTGATTTCACTTTTTCCTCCATTTTCTTTAGCACCTCCTCTGCTTTAACACCAAACAATACATCTTTTTGAAGGGGTGCATCTAATAATTTAGCTTTGACATGATCTGGTAAGGTTTGCTCTTTGAGCCACGCATGCCTACGTATAACAGACCCCGTAACAGCAGCTCTACATGAGGCCTCTAAAGCATCAAAACCACACTGCAAGGTATGTTTACCCACTTGCTCTGCACCATGCAACAAATCCTGTAACTCTTAAATCTGGTTGTTCTGGCTGTGTCATTTTGCTTTTCAGCTGAGATATCAAAAACTGTTGATACTTTAACATATGGAACTGACAGTTTAATGCCCTCATGGTTAAAGTGGCCGAGGTGTACACCTTTTCCCACACCTTTCTACAGCTCTGGAATCTCTCTCTCTCTCTGACGGTAATGGGTTTTTAGCAGTAGAGGCCTTAATTCCCTTGGGACCCTGTGAAATAGTTTCTGGGTCAGCAGTATGGCTTTTATATAGGAACTGGTGAGAATCAGGAACCCGGCAATACCTGTCTGGTTTAACAGGAGCTGGAGGCAAAGAATCAGGATTAAGGCTGGCTTCTGTGTACACATCATCCAGTACATCTAAAACAGGAGGGATAGCCAGAGGCCTATGCTGGGGGAGCAGAAGAAATTCCCTGAGCCTTTTCTTGGAATCTGAGTAATCTTGGCCTTCCCAGTGAAAGTGTTCCCTCAATGTATGCAGGGTTTCCCCAAAAGAGAAGTCCTCATGGGGGGAGACCGAGGGAATAGACTCCTCTGCATCAGAGTCTTCGAACGGAGAACAGGCACAATCCTGGTCCTCAGATAGTTTTGAGGCAATAGAAGCTTGATCTGAGGAAGGGTAGTCTTCCTCTAATCTGAGCCTTTTGTCAGAGGGGGGTTGAGAACCCCTGATAAGAGTAATCAAATCCTCAGCCATTTTAAGCATCTGTTTTTTAGGCATGGAGCCTTGAGAGGGTGTCTGAGGAACCTGTTTTTTGGTTTTCATGGCTGTTTTAGAATTACTGAAGGCTTTAATAGAGAAGGAGGAAGGCCTGAAGACCCCTTGAGAAATGGCAGGCCTGTCTAAATTCTGAGTTTCCCCGCCAGGAGCGGCGTCGGTATCTGTAGTAGGAATGGGGGCCGAGGAGCCTGCGACCTCGGGCACTGAAGACACCGGTAATGCATGGTCATCGGTACTCAGGGGCTGCGTAGGCGCCTCGCTGAGTACCGGAGAACCGGTAGTCGGCCTTAGCGTGGTATCAGTAGGTGGTGAGGACCTCGTATGCCGGTCTTTATCTTTGCATTTTTTGCTCAAAACTGGAGTCGGGCTATCAGACGACATAATATAATTAAATTTTTTGCCAAAAAAGTGAAGGGCTAACTCCGCCCGACGCTTAATAGTGTGTTTGTTCAATCTAGCACAAAAACGGCAGGCCGAGACGTCGTGGTCTGGGCCTAAAGCAAGGTATACAGTAAGAGTGGAAATCCTTATGCGGTATTTGCTTCCCACATGAAATGCAATTATTAACTTTGTCTGACATCGGTCTGAGGCAAGAAAAGTTTCCCCAACAGGGTACTTAGATTTCAAGAAGACTTTGGCTGAAATACTTTCGTAAATCTCAGGAGCTGGCCGACCGGCACTTGCAAACTGCTTCTGCTTCGGGCACCGCGTGGCAAGAAAGACTGAAGAAAATGGCGTCGGCTGCCTCTTTTATACCCCTGCCGTACTGACGTCAGGGAGGAAGCGACGACAACCGACGCCGGACCTAGACTTTGGAATTCGGCCGACCGAGGACCCGCCTGACGGCAGGATAACCCGTCTGTTATGACTGCAGCTGTATGCACGATGAACATCTCCCTTTGGACCCTGTGAAATGATTTCAGGATCAGCAGCAGGGTTTCTAAATAAAAATTTGTGAGTCAGGGACCCTGTAATATCTGTCAGGCTTGCTGGGAGCCAGAGGTAAGGAGTCAGGGGTCATGCTTGACTCCGAAAACACATCATCCACAATGTCTAAAACAGGGGGAATGGCTAAAGACCTGTGCTGAGGGAGAAGGAGGAAATCCCTGAGCCTCTTTTTTGATTTTGATAAGTCTTGACTCTCCCAGTGAGAATGCTCCCTCAAAGTATGCAAGCTTTCTCCAAATGAATAATCCTCAGGAGGAGATGCAGATGGTATAGACTCCTCTTCATCAGAATCCTCATAGGGAGGTATAGAAAATTCCTGATCAGAAGAGGAATCAGAAGAAATAGAAACCTAACTGAAGATTCATAATCAGCGTCTTGCCTAGGCCTCTTACCTGGAGGGGGATGGATACCCCTAATGAGGTCTTCAGCCATTTTGATCATCTGTTTTTTAGGCATAGAGGCCTGTGCACGTGGCTCATGTGTCGTTTTTTAGTTTTAGAAGTTGCTTTTGTCCTTGGTTTTGCAGCTGTCGTCGGTTTGATATACAAATGTTGAGGTCTGAATACACCCTCAGAAGCCAGTGCCTGCTCAGCGGCTCCGGGCCCATCCGAGGGAGACACATCTGTCGGTCCAATAACTTGAGTATCTTGCGGCATGCCGGACTCCACATGGGTGTCGGTAGAGGCCTGCAACTCGAAGGTAGCTGGTATCAGGGGCTGCGAAAGTACCTCACTGAGTACTGGCGACTGGCTTAGGAGAAGCTTCGTCGGTTCTGGATTTCGACTGCATTTCTCTGTCCTTTTCTTTGTATTTTTTATGTACTCCGGTAGTCGGATTGCTATCAGACGACATTTCAGAGTAATTAAATCTGTTTCCAAAATATTTTGAAGCAAAGATTTGCCAACGCTTAATAGTGTGTTGGTTAAATCTAGCACAAAACCGACAGCCATGCACGTTGTGATCAGGGCCTAGTCAAGGAATACAGTATAAATGGAAATCCTTATGAGGTATTTGCTTCCCACAACTAATACAATTATTAACTTTTTCTGACATCGGTAAGGAGAAAGAAAGAAGTTTCCCCGACAGGGTACTTAGCTTTAGTGAAGACTACGGTTCTGAAACTCAAACTCAAATATTTCAGTAGTCGGCTGACCGGCACTTGCGAAATGCTTCTGCTTCGGGCACTGCATGGTAAGAAAGACTAAAGAAAATGGCGTCGGCTGCATGTTTTATACCCCTGATGACCTGACGTCATGGAAGAGAAGACAGCAACCAGCACATGACCCAAGACTTTGGAATTCAGGCCGATTGAGGGCAACCTGCCAGTAGATTACCCAAATGTAATGACTGCAACTGTGAAACACGAAGAACATCTAGCACCACTTTGAAAAAGTGAAGCAAGAAAACCTAAAACAGCAGAACTTGTCAGAGATTTGGGATGCATGGCTGAGCTTAAAAAAACCTTGTGGTCATTGCCTAGTAAATAGCAATGAACTTATGAGTAGGGTCTGGAGCGGTGAAAGGATCCAATTCTCTCCGCTGTGTACAAAAAATCTTTTCCATTTACTTTGTTAAATCTGTATTGTAGAGGGTTTCTGAGTTGAAAATAAAATTTGGCGAACAGGAGAAGAAAGCCTGGAATATTTAGCCATCACTGGAATTGAAGAAACAATGCGGTCAATCTGAGGCCTGTAATGTCCAGTTGAATCATCCCTGACGATGTGAAAGAAGGTTGTCGAGACCAGAGAAATGGGAACAACACTTGCCAAGGCTAGAAAAGGGCAAGGCAGATTACTTTTTTCTTCAGCTGGAGTGCTTTCTGAAGGAATTTGGGGATTAGAAGTAGTGGAGGATAAGCGTATAAAAGGCCAGAGGGCAAATGTGGACTACAGCATCTCTTGGTGACAGTCTCTGAGGAGGAATTGTAGCAAAGCACTTGCTGCATCTGTTGCTGAGGAGAGAGGCGAATAGATCACAGCAAGGTTGACGCCATTTGTGGAAGAACATTTCTGCCACTGATTGAAAACACTCATGAGGTATTAAGATAGTCCTGCTGAGGTTGTCTGCTAAAATACTGGATTCCCCCAGTATGTGTTTTGCTACAATAAAGCCGTTGGAGGAGATCGCCCATTAACAGACTCTCACTGCTTCTCTGCAAAGGGAGTAAGATCTGGTCCTCTCTTGTTTTTTGACATACCATACTATTGTCAAGTCTGGATAGCAACTGCCCCTACAGGAAGACAGTTCTGAAAGGCTTGCAACGCTAAAAGGACCATTCTCATCTCAAAAGCATTTATATGCAATTTTGTCTCTTCTAGGAACCACATGCCTTTTACACCATCCCAAAAAAAGCCCACCACCCCAACTGGGAGGCACCCATGGTCAACGTGGCTTTTAGGGAAGGAAGGATAAAGGGACATCATGAC